>NW_017537134.1:89483-160808 GCF_001853355.1 Bactrocera latifrons
TCGATGTGCACGCGATGGCTGTCAGCAGAAGAAGAGAGTTGATCGTATGATGTGTAGTCCTATATAGTAATAACCGCGGGCGTCTTCAAGCCTAGCGGTTACCTATGTATTCCTTGTTTCGTTTTGTGTTGTATTCGTTTCAGCGTTTCTTGTAAGCCAGGCGCAGCTGACTTGCTGACATGGTGTTGCCATGTTGTATTAAACGTTTAAATATAATATAATATATTGTGGCTCGTCCCACATTTTTTTTGTATTAATTTCGACAGCGCGTAGGCAATCAACAAATTCAATGAAAAACGAAATTGCAATTTATGCTCATAAAAACCGCTCACATGTGTGTTTTCATCTGCGCACTTCTGCGGTTTCCGGTGAGCAGTTGAGAGCAAAAATAGAATGGCAATTAATTAAAATTTCTCATATAACCAAACAATTGAGCTGAGTAAATAAATGTGCCATAAGTGGCGAGATAAGCAAGTGAATGAATGCATTTACGAGTGAATGGGATTACATTTATTGTACTACTTTTGTTTATGGGCATTCATGCCAACACTGATTGTTTGAACAATTTATGATTTTGTGGCATCAACGGAAATAAATATGCGACAATTGCTTGATTCACACAAACAGAAATTACTAATGACAACCAGATAGTAATTAAATTATTTTCAAGCACACTAATTAAACGTTTAAGCGTTAGCCGTAGCTTTAAACACAAAACACCTAAATATGTATGTGTGCATGGTATGTACCATTATCCTTCATGTGTGCATCCAACTAGCTATATGTCGGGTGCTTTTTCAGTGGTAGATAATTTCCTTGAGGAATGAATATTTGTCAAATAAGTTGTCAAAGTTACCACGTGTGCTTGGCATTTATGCTAAGCATATTTCGGCAAATTACCACTACGAAACTGACAACGTTGTAACCACTGAAAAATATCGATATTTATTGTCGTGACTTATGAATCCTCATGTAATAATTATCGATGCATTCAGTGCTGCGAGCTTGGAGAGAAGTGAGCGAAAAGTGCGGTAAAATAACTCGCAGCGATTTTCCATTTCGCTGTCTGAAGCTCGTAAGTAAGCAATATTGCCACAGTGGAAGTTCGTATATTCTTTCAAAGATTATCCCGGCTTACTTGCATTCAAAAAACGTTACTCTCTCTGAATGACAAAGACATCAGCTGCCGCACAGATTTGGTAGTTTCATTCCTTTTCCATAAAATAATTCCATGTTAAAATATTATAACTCAGCAAAGTCACCCTTTATTCACGTAGTTGGGTAGTGTCTGTGTAATAACTACGTTGGTGTTATCTAGTAATAATTGTGCATCACTTAATTGCATACATATTTCAATAGTTTTGTAAATTAATCCAATTGTGTTATTAAATATCATTCATAATAAATTGTTCATGTTAAAATCTGTTATTAACAGATATTCAGTTTACACTGCCGTCCCACACACACTCCGAATGCCGTCAAAGCAGCTTTACGAGTACATGCTTGGCGATGCTTTAAGGCTTTAATTAAATAAGGGAATGCTGCATATGCGCTCCGAAGTCCGAAGCTCTGAAGTTGCTCGATGATATATTGGTGTTCAAAAAATTATTTCGTATAAATCGTATATCTACAGTGCTATCAATCGCTTTGAAATTTATTAGAAATGCGAAAAGACTTTTTCGACTACCCAATATTTACTCAACTTGCTGCACAAAAACTCAACTTTGGTACGGCCTGTGTGTTACTGAAGATCTCAGAAGTTCTTTTTCGTAGTTTCCGATTAGCTGCAAAAGTTTCAGGTAGAATTCAGACTCACTGATTGGCGCTAAATAAACGTACACTAAATGGATAAATGTGTGGCGAACGCTAAGGCTGAGACAACCAGCTGGTGGTCGCGAAAACTTGAATAACATCCACACGTCGCCATTTTTATTAGCAAGCCGCCACAAAGACAAAACAAAAACACATTTATTTTCCTGTTTGATGTATCGACTTCGCTTCCATTATGTGTCATGTTGTTGTTATGTATACTGCGTGTCAGCGCATATACATATTTATGTAAATATTTATATATGCCACATTTTCAGACATGCTTCTTCGATTTTCCTCGCATGAACTGCATGTGTACTATATGTATTATCTCTTTTCTCTTAGTTCTATATTCTGCACACATCACACAAACACTTGTCAACAATAGTGTCTGCTTTTGTTACTGTTTGCTTTCTTAACATAAGGCAGCCATGACGCGTCCGTCGTGTCTCGATTTCTCATAAATCATCGGAAACAATCGCTTTGTGTGCTACGGAAGTGAAATAAATGATTTACCGCGAACAACAATGTGAAAGCAACTTAAGTGAAGTGCCTTCATCTTACAAATTTGCTGAATTATTTGACGAGATTCACGCAACATTTTCCGTTACAGCTTAAGATTCTTAGAGAGAGCTTAAGTATTATATTTAAGATAAGTTATCAAATTTCAATACTATTTTCAAATACAGTGTTCAGTATCAGAAGAAGTTTTCTTCTTAGCAATTATATATAAATGTATATATAATATTTTTTCACTTCTGAAAGTATTTTCGCCCTATATCATTACTTTGATTCTACTCTACTGACTTTATTGGTCGACTTTTCTGCCTTGGTCCTACTGCAGGCCAACACATAAGGAAATAATTTATTCTTTTTTCAATTTTTTTGATTCGTCAATTTCTGTTTCACTTGATATGGAAAGTTTATTGAGCTTCAACTTGATTTTTTATGTAGGGTTTTTTCTGAAATTCATCAGACATTACCTAAGAACAGAGAAATATTTTCCAAAATGGATAAAAATATATGAATATCAAAAACAAAAAAAAAAAAAAAAAAAAAAAAAAAAAAAAAAAAAAAAAAAAAAAAAAAAATCGCGGCTTTAACGAAAATATATCACGAAGAAAGTTAAATTAGCTTACTGATTTTTACGTTTTCATACACACTTATAAAAGCTACCTAAGTACATAGATAACGTATTGAATATTGTGCCGAGGCGGATACGTAACATCATAAGCCTTTTAAACTGAAAAAAAAAACAACAAAAAATTATATTTATTTGGAAAGATTAAAAACTATACTCTGAATTGTGGTGCGTTCACTCACTTAATGGTTAAAAATAGCCTAAATAGTAGTGAGCATACACATTTAATGCCTTGGCCAGCAGTATTGGCTGGTAATGACTTTGATTGTTTGCTCATTAGCGCAGCGGGAATTAAATATAACACCAAACAGCAGGCATATTCACAAGCTCACACTTAAGCTTTGCTTGCTGACATGTATTTTATTTAATCACTGCCAGCGTCGCAGCTGATAAACACGCACGCATATTGGTCTATTGAGAATATTTACTGATTTCGGCATTTTCGTAGCGCTTGTTACTGGCAAATTTCCTTTGTCCTTTTATACCCACACCCAGCTGCAGACACATATGCGAAATATACTACATATATGCTCGTCTAGTTGCAGTAAATATTACGCACACTTTAGTTTATTGTTCTTCTGCACTTTTGCTGCTTTTGTGTACTGAAGTATATGAGGGCCATACTTTTGTATTTCGGCGGCGATTGTTATTGTTCATGTTCAGCGCGTTGTTGTTGCCATAATGGTGACGACAAACACACCGTGCATAAAAGCGATTTTATTTTTCGGTTGCTTTTTCTTGTTTGTAAGGTTCAGTGAACTTAGTGAATGGTTTACCAAAGTGATGCCCACACACTCAAATGCCTGCGTGTTTGTATTTCTTCAACAAAGTATTTGCAATTAAAGTAAAACGTACATATTTGGCATGGCAAACGTTAAAAATATATACACTTTGTTTACAAATTTGCAATGTTTGAATCGCACATATAATAAAATAAAAAGGTAAGATATAGCTAAAAACTGTGTATATATATTGAAGACATGGGTTAAACTCAACATTTACGCCATATTAAAAAAAAAAACTGGCATATTTTACTTTCAAAGATGATAAATTGAGAACAGTTTGCTCTTCGTTTGAGATTTTGCTAGGGAAGTTCTCCTTGAAACAATATAATCAGACTAAGAAAATCATATCATTTTAAATAAGCATTTTTCTTCAAGGAAGATTCACCGATTATTGCGATTTTCCAACTTTACGCTAACATTTTTTTAAATAATGGGGCCAGCTTTTGCTTCCAAATAATCTTCAGTCAAGTCAACGGTTTCCAGCGGTAATTTTTTGAAATCTGAGAAAGAGAAAAATTAATTAAAAACCAGAAATGTCATATCAAATTTCTTTTCAAAGACACTTTGGAATTTCCATATACTGTAAGCTGAAATAATAGTTTCTAATTATTCAGAACAGATGTAAATTATGTGAGCATTCGAACTCGAAGTCAAATATAATCGTAAGCTCTGAAACTTATCTTTAAGAAATCCAATCAAGCAAATATGCAGAAGTTTAGCAAATATATCCACCTTTACATCTGCGTATCTCATTACTTCCGTCATTTAAGTTTCAGATAGCTCTCATTTATTTAACTTTAATTAGCGATCCTTGGAGAATGTTTGCACACAGAATCCGATTAGTTTACACCCACCCACTGATTTCGATTAATTAGTAGCCTTTTAAAGCCACACGAGCATAAACTCTCATGAGTTTCTATGACTACTTATTATGTTGAAGTTTACGGCAGTTACAGCGAAATGGACATAATTAAGGGCAAAATCATTGAATGTGTATTATGAGCAGATATATTGTATATGTATATTAGAGCTGGTCGATTTACAGCGAGCCAAAATATGCGGAAAATATTCTACGGATCATTATGAACAACTTTGCCTGAGAGGCTATGGGTCTAAAACCGGTTTCGAGCTAGTGATTTTGAAGGCGAAGTTTCTAGGGACGATAAAAATTTGTTCGTTAGTTTTTGTGATATCCGAATGAAATTTGATTCGTAGATGCACTTTGATATTTTATTGATAATTTGTGTGAGTCGGCCAGATTGGACAACTATATTACATATCTCCCATACAACCGGTTACTCATATTTTTTAAAATTTCTACGGACTTCCGTTGAATATTTCTCGTGTTAATGCAAAAATCGACCCGCTCTAATTTATATAAGTTAGGGTGTTCGTTATTTTCTCATTTTATTGTATTTTTGCAAATAAAATTTCAGTAAAATATAAGCAACATAGATAAACAAGCCCTTTATTTTGACTTTGAACTGTGTCTAACCAATTTTTCTTTTCCCATGTGTTTAACATGGCATTTTTTTGGTCTTTTGCATTAAGGAACTAAATGTACACCTTTGAATAAATCATATTTTAATGAAAAATTTTCCACATTTCAAAAAATTATTCATGATTTTTTTCATAAACACCTTCTTTTAGAAAGTATAAGCAGTTAAAGTTATACATCAAATGACCTCAGCATTTTTGAAAGTGTTGCTCATACGACAAGGTGTACTATATGAATTCAATGCATTTGATACATAATCTTAATTGCGTTTAACTTTAAAAGAAATGTTTGTATAAACACATCTTGCAGACCTCTTTTGTTAAGCAAAACCTTTTATGTTAGAGAACTACTCTGTCAAAGTTGTAGCTTTATTGGCTTTGGTGATCTAAATTAAATTGTAAAAGTTCCAAAAAAAAAAAAAGAAACTTTGTAAATATATCGGAAAAGTATATTTAGGCACCGTTTGAATTGAAAACAAAGAGCTATTTTTCCGTTGAATAATTTTCTAAGCGCTAAAACTATGGCTTTATGCGGTGTTTATTAAAAAGCAGTAAACTTGTGAAATAAGAAACTCCCTAATATGAATATACTCCTAAGCTTATTTGTGTGCTAATACCCTGATTTATTGGTTTATTATGCAATGCCAGTTCATATATCTTATGTATACGCACACATATGCAGCTGGTTCGGTTAGCAAATAAACTTAATTAAAATCTCATAGTTCGACCACAAAACCGATGCCACCATAATAACGCTGCTATCTGGTTGCTATTAGGATTATGTATATATGTGTTTAGATTGCAAATACACAGTCTTGCTGTATTAATCCCATGCTAATTGAGGCAAGTGCCTTCACACTTTTAGCAGGTAAAGAAGTAACTTAAGACTGTATTTAATAGTATAATAAGGTTCCAAAAAAGAGCTTTATCTACAAAAGAAAACCTGATATATCTTAAACTTTGGTTAAAATTTGAAATTGGTTTTGCTATAATTGCTTTCATAAAAAACTAAACGTATAACTAACAACAACCACAACTGTCTGTCCTATTTTTTTTAAATTTTGTGAGCATTTTAACAAATATAATTCAAATTTTCACTGCATCAAAATTTTCCAGTGTGTTATAAAAGAAATGTAACATTGGTTTTCCAAAAAATCAAGATGATTACAGAGAGAACCTAACCTGAAACTACCGCACAAATAGTTGCGAATGCAAATACAAATTTTTCATGGAACTAAATACAAACAACAACAAGCAATTTCAGTAATTCTAAGTAAATATACCGCCAAATGCCGTAACCAACATTCCATTGTAGCTGCTTTCGATGGAACTTCAGCCAAAACTGAAATTTTGAATTATTATACAACAAGAACTACAAGGTGAATTCCAAAGTAAACAGGACTTTTTGAATCTAGTGACCCCTGGTGGTGCCATCTATATGTCGACTGGTGTGTTAGCATCAGCTATCTTTATCGATAGTGAGAATTTCATGACATTTCGTTGATTTTAAGTGAAGTTATTGCGTTTTAAGTCTCAGTATGTTTGTGTTATCGGTGCGAAAGTGAGCTTCGAACAAAGAGCCAACATTAAATTTTGTTTTAAAATTGGTAAAACTTTTACCGGAACATTTCAATTGATAAAACAAGTCTATGGCGATAATTGTCTATCCCGTAACCGATTGTGCGAGTGGTTTCAGCGTTTTCAAAGTGGTCGTGTTAAGATACACGATGATCAACATGTGGGCCATTCAAAATCCGTGATCTCCGGAAATTCCATCGAAACTGTGCATGAATTCATCAAAAATCAGCCGAAATCATCATTGGAAATCATCAGTTTATGTAAATGGAATTGAACATCTCAAACGCATCGATTTATCGCATTTTGACCGAACATTTGGGCTTACGAAAGGTGTGTGCACGATTTGTTCCGCACAAATTAACAGACGAACAAAAATTACTCTCATCGATCGACGATTGTGACCGATTATTTGACCAAAAATCACGTTTTAACCATAAACCACTCCCCGTATTCACCTGATATGGCGCCGTGCGATTTCTTCATTTTCGGAAAAATGCAATTGTCGATTAAAGGAAAGCGTTATGCAGATGTAGAGGCCATTCAAAAGGCTTGCTCCGGCATGCTGGCGGCCAACGGGCTAAAACACCATACTTTTGGAATGTGCAAAAGCCTATATTGAAGCAGAAGGAGAAAATACAAAATATGAACTGAAATCCTTAAAATATCCTTTTAATCTTTATGCAAATAATGAGAACTGCTTCTGATGTAGCAATTAGCAAAACCACAATAAAATTTCTGAAAACTGCTGCAAAAATTAATTCATGCATAAGCGTGTGCCTCGTTTATTGGAAATACAGAGTTTAATCGCTTGAAAGTCATTAACTAATAAACGAGACAAATTTAGCTGTTCTTTTGCTCACATGTGAAAGCAATAAGCCTTGTTTCTTCTACCACAAAGGATTATACGAAATTTTGATAATTAATGCTTGGAAAAAAAAAATAAACCAAAACACTATCCAACATGTTGCAGGTTAATTCTGCTGTTCGAACAGATTCTCACTAGTATACATCTCGCAGAAGTAACAACAGAGAACCAGAAGGCAGCTTCACGCCATTCAATATAGTAGCAATTGCATCTTTTAAGAGTAATCGTAAGAAACTATTAACAACTCATAGATTTTTAGACAGATATTTCAACATACTGAAATTGGCAATTGAATTTAATTAAAATTCTGTATAAATTTTTTCTTATATTTCTTACTACAATTACTCCAAATCAATTTTTTATGTATTAAATATGTTCCAAGGTACTCTGCATATCAAATTTCAAACAGAAATTATGTTGCACAGTGCAAGCCAATTGTCTGCGTTATGCGCAGTTGGTGCAAAAGCACTGAAAAATAGTTTCTGTTTCTAAAATGCCAAGAATTTTCATTTACTGTATTTATAAATGTGCGGTTCAAGTGCTCAAATCCCTTGCCTCCTTACAACTTTACCTCTTTTACTAATATTTTCGACATCGTCTTCAACCGCTGCACCGCCAAACGCCTGGAAAATGCATGAGCATAAATATTTTCACTCCGCTTGCTAATCAAGAAAATGAAAATTAAGCTGTAATTTGGTTAGGTTTGCACTTTAGCAAATTGTTAAATTGGCGCATCGGCGGGGTGCGAGTATATGTGCTTGATATGTGTGCGCCTACAGGGCGTATAAGCAGCCAAAAAGCACAGGCGCAGATGCTGCCTATGCACATACATGTTTATGTAGATGTTTGCATGCATGAAAATGTAGCAGTGAAAGTATTTTCAAAAGCAAGCTGAAGTACTGTATATCCAAATGCTTGAGCACACACCCACAAAGTTCAGGTAACCCAATAGGGAATTCAGTTGCCAAAAACACCGTCGTGGCAAAATACTTGTAATAAAACCACAATCCAAAAGCTTGTGGACCCACATGCATTACAAGCATATATTTCCTACTTGGCCACATAATTGGTCTCCACGAGACTTCCTTGTAGCAGAGAATTATATATGTCCATATGTTATGATATCGCTGCTGAATCTGTACTTATATACAAGCACAACTGCAAGCAATTATGCGTTTTTGCAAGGGTGTAAAGTTTAGTGAGAAGTTAGCTAAGGCACATAGCTAACTTAATGAAGAATTTTGCTATGCCCGCAGGCTTCTTCCAACATGCAGTGTGTGCATATATGGCAGGGGTGCACATTGGCATAGTTCTCAGCCAACGATTTTGGCCGTATATTACTTTCATGAAAGTAGTGTTATTTAGTAATTGTTATTCATATGAAGCTGTGAAAGGTAATTTGTCCTTGACCTAGCCTCAATAGGCCTTCTTTTGTGAATTATTCCGGCCTAAGGATTTCTTTTGTTTTTGTGGATTTTTCAAGTTCGTTTTGCAAGGTGCGTTTGGATAGCCATTTTTAGATGAAGCATGGTTTGCAGGCAAGCATGCAATTCGTAATGTATTTTATGAAAGAATTGCCCTAATAACTCATTTTCAATCTTTATGTTTATTTTCAAAAATTTATTTACGAAAGAAATATTCTGCATTTTAATCAATATTCAATTCTCAAATAATTAAAAGGAATTTAGATTGCGCAGTCTATTACGAATTTTTTTTTTTTTATTTTTTTTTTTGCTGTCTGCCGTAAAGTCAATTACTATAAGGTATTACCATATGTATTAGTCCAGTTTTTAAATAGTTAGCTTTTCTGTAACCATCGTAAATTGCAGCTTAACTACAATAGTATATTTGTCAAATAGTTATAGTTCATAGTTACACCTGCTACTCATGTATCCACACATGTATATATAAAAAATAAATACATTCTATTTAAATCACATAATTTCACTTTAGGGAATGTGGCTCCATTACAACATCAATTTGATTCAAATTAAATTTTGTTGTTCCATTGCGACAATTGAACAAAGCCTTTATGTGACATCCCATGTGTATCGTTTAATTTCATTTTCCGTGAATGCCGCTACCTCCGCTCTGCGGCCTCACTGCAATCTATAATAATATTAATTTGATGTGCTTCACTCACACACTTGCATGGGTACAAATATATATGTGGCCATTTGACTTTGTAACGTCATTTATTTACTATTGCTTATTGCAGATGAAAATTGGGGTATGCCACTCGCCATAGCGGCAAACCTGCATGTGCCGTATAAAATTGAAATCGGCGACGACATACGTGATCTGCATGCACAGGATAAAATTGGTAGAGGTAAGTGCTGCGAGTCATTGACACATTTGGCATATAATTATAGAAAAGCTGGGCATACTTGTATGTGAATTAATTTTCAATTATTTAAAGTACTCATAAATATAATATTAAAAATAAGTATATCCATAAGTAGTTCAGGGAATCATGTGCATAAAAGAAAGTTGCTAGCGTTCAATCTATAAATATTGTGGTCTTTACCCTAATGTGGCTTCTACCGAAAACGACATATGCAACGGGTTTTTCAATAAGACCGCTACAAAAGTTTTTTGATTTGGGTTATCAACAAAATTCTGCTTTGTGAAAATACATTCGATGCCATTATGTATAAAACTCGATTACATCTGCATGGCCAGCATGGGCACGCTTGCAGAAGTCCACACGCTGAACCCTATTTTCAACGGGTTTCAAGTATTAATCGGCGATACTGCTGCAATGTAACGTTCGATATTCGTACGAAATTCATCAATCGTCACTGACTTGTTGGCATAGACCATGGACTTGATGTAGCCCTACAGGAAATAGTTTAGCAAAGTTAAACAGCACTACAAGAGGCCGCCAATTGACTAGGTTATTTTCATGATGAAATGGCAATCCTTACAGAAGAGCAAGAATAAATATGGCGTTGCTTGCTGTCCCGGTCTACTTTTGTAGCATCCTTATTGAAAACTCCGTTATATGTGATGTCTACATAAATATATGCATCGATTTATTAGCGCTGCCTGTTTTTATAACCACTATGTTTTCGCTGGTTTCACTAGTCGCTCGCTTTCTGTCAAATTTACAAGTCAAGTAAAATTATATGTGGCATTTATATCTTACGACGACTGCACTGATTCTTATCATCTGTGATGATTTCAAGCGAAAAATGTTCCGAGACGAGCTTCTTTATATTTCGCACAAAAAAAAAATGGTTTTATTCTTCGAAAGAGTATCTATTTAGATTCCGGCATATATTCTATATTGACTTCATAAACACAGGCTGGAAGAGTGAAAATAGTCTCTATTAATCGATTGCGGCAACCATGTCGTAGGGTAACTCTTTCAGAGAAAGCTTGTTTTGAGACCCGATCCACTCTCGGGCTAAAGGCTTTATAGAAAAAGTGTCATGCATTGTCGGCGATCTGTTTTTAAACTCGATGAGGACCATTTTGGTATTTCTTATAATTCACTGTTTTCGGAGAATATTTAAAATGTATACTACTCCCCACTTAAATAATTTATTACAGTTGAAAAACATAACTTAGCGAAAATTTTAAAAGCTGAAATTTTATGGAAAATATTTGTTATTAGAGTAAGGAATAAAATCAACTTAAAATATACACATTTATAACAACTTAAGTTCTAACACAAATCTCTATTTGATATACATCGCATGACTTCTTTAAGGCTATAATTTCAATTTATTGACTTATATAAAAGCTCATATCACACCTTCCTCTCTCTCTCTCTCTCTCTCTCTCTCTCTCTCTCCAAAACTGCATGCGTCAAATGACAGCCATTATCATCACGGCGGACATGAACGATGCCAGCACATTACATCTACTGACACAGTTGGTGGGCCTGCGACACACCAAAGTGCTGCTCATCGATGTGGTGGCCACGTCCTTTAATGCGGAAAATAATTTCTACAAGAATTTGGCGCGCATTAACGGCAGCGCCGAACTAATGTCCAATTTGCTGCTACTAACAGTACTGAGCGATAAGTACCGTTACTTCTTGAAGGTCGCCTTCGAAGACAACGGCATTGGATTGGTGCAGAATTTCCGACAAATGCGACGTTGGAAGGCGATGACAACCGACGGCAAGCGGGTTGGCGAAGCGAGCATACTCAATTGGCCAATGCACTTGGACAGCTCGGTCACGCGTGCGTTGCAGGAGCACGAAGAGGCCATGGCTGCTGAGACAAACGTAGGGCATAATGAGCACACTGCCACCACAACGAGCACAACAACTGTGCAGCCGACGCGTGACACTTTGGCGGCATTCGATGAGTGTCCACAGCTGAGTGGGCTGAATTTTGTCGAGATCTGTCCGAATATCGAAAATGTAACGGGACATTGCGTGCAGTTTTTACAACAAAATCACAACGACAATAATGCCACACGTAACGGCAAATTGTTGCAACAGCTGCGCACATTGCTGAAACAACTATGCCACATACATCCGGTCACCGGACATACCCGCGCCGAGCAAGCGCGCATTGCTAATTTGCGGAATTTCATAGACTTTTTTCATTTTTACGATTTTATAATTACAAATGTGCGACAACAGCTAGCGGCGCATACAACACAACCAAATCCCAGCAAAATAAACCAAGCGCATATGTCGACCGCAAAGCGAAATAAAAATCAAAACGGTAGTGCCGGCATCGCTGGTGGTAGGGATGACAATGACACGCCAGCTGGCGTTATCAGCGCGCAATTGCCCAAGTATGATTTCATTGTATTGGATGTGGTGCACGAAAATGCGACTGCCAACAATAATAACCACAATAATAACAACAATAGTAGCGTTACCACAAATGCGGCTATAGTTGACTTCAATGGTGGTGTCAATAGTGACACCAATGCAATGGCGGATGCGGAGTCAACAGCATCAATTGACTCAATCAAATGGCGTCCACTGTTGATTCTGGAGCAGCATGAAATCAATTCCAACACTTATATTACACATTCTGTACAGCCGGGCTACGACGAATGGCTGCTGGTGAGCACGGCACAGCTTTGGCAATGCGGCGCCATCTGCTGGACAATTGTGGCCATTTGCATTGGATTGCTTTTGATTATTGTGGCCGCAAGCGTGACTGCCGGCATAGCATTGAGGTAAGTGGCATATTCGTGCTTAAAGCATTCGTCAGTAATTTTATATGCCCATTTAGTTGAAATTAGCGAAATGTGTTTGGTTTTTTTAGTAGGTGCAAAGTGAAACCAATTAGTCGCATACATATGTTCTACTGATTGGTTACACTTGTATTGAGGTACCACATACCCACTTTGGAAACTGAAAAAAATAATTTTAATACAAAAAGCATTAGATTTTTTAAAGATTTTGTGTGTAAAATGCTTTGTCTTATAATAACTGTCATCGGTTCACCAAGCGTTGAGTGGTAGCACACAGTACCTTGCAATGAGTTTTTTCCAAGCATTGAGACGTCACAGAAGAGGTTCTATGGAATAGCCTTGATGTCTGGGGTGGCATGCTGCTTGGATTCCTTTCATCGACCTTTTCAGGCAAGGAAACACAACAAAGTCCGGGGGACCACATCTGAGCTGTAGGGCGGCTGCGGAAGCCTTTTGATGCCGGCCTTGGTTAGGTAGGTTATCGTGTTGCAACTCAAAATCGGCTGCGATGTCTTTTCGGACGCGATTGACTCTTCGTTTAAGTCTCTTGAGGATTTCCACATAAAACTTGGCGTTGACGGTTTGTCCAGAAGGAACAAATTCATAGTGAACGATGTCTTTGATGTCAAAAAAGACAATCAGCATCGTTTTCACTTTAGACTTGCCCATTCTTCCGATCTCCATCAGCTACCTCTTCCCGGCCCTCCAATAAGTAATTGTGTCACCAAAACATACCACTTTTTGCTAAAGCAACATCTGAGTAAGCCTGCTTGATCACATCAAACGTCTCTGTCGCTGACTTTCGACTTGAGTTTAATCGTGTACCTATGCTCTAACAAACGCTGCAATTCGGTTTGCGCCACTCACAGTAGCACGTCGCGCAAAAATGTTTGTCCTGACTCTACAACTACTCGGAGACAACTGACTAGCCGATCGTTCGTTAGGTAGGAACATTCCGTAGTACAGTCTCGGCGGAAGGATATTAGTCCTATTACTTTCCGGACACACCATATACTGCTTGCAAACACAAGCGATGTAAAGGAATATGTCATGAATATTTTCTGGGCAGATTTTCTGAGGTACACAAGCGTCCAATATCCTGATCAGATAACCTCAGATCTTCCATCTTCAAAGTAGAAATAAATAACAACAAACTTTTGGCTGAAGACTATGTGAAAACTCCTACGAAGGCTCTCAGTTATCCAGTTTTCCTTTTTCCGCCATGCATAGTATATATTTGTTATCATTAGTTAGTGTCAAACTGTAGACAATATGTTCCATTGAGAAGCTTTTGTCTTTAACAACTTACGTCTACAAGTAATTGATTATGACGTATTTATTGTGGTCTAGCACAAACCTAATCCGACTGCTTCGCTCGAATTCGCTGGCATTTAACCAAATTAAAGAATTAGTGAATAAAACCCAATTACGGCCACTAAGCCATTACGGTTGTGGCAAATACATAAATAAAATATTAACAGTGCGAAGCTGAGTAATTACTCTAACGAGCATTCGGTCACCATAGTGAATGGATGAAAGCGCTAAGCAAACGCTGTGGGCATAAATACTATTTGCTATAGCAACCAGCTGGAATTGAAGGTCATAAAAGTCACCAAGGCATTACCAATTAATTGTATCATATTAATAAGCGTATTTCAGCTCAGACATGCACAGTCATCAAAGTTCGAGAGTTGACTTAGTTCTTTACTACTCTACACATCTCAGCCACATAAGCGAACTTTTGGTTTGGTTCAGCCTCCAAAGGTGCATTTTATAAATGAAAAAAAAAAAAATTTTGCTTTCTGATGTGGTTCCAGCTGAAATAGGAGTGTGAAACGTCCTTTCTATGACTGCTTACTCCTTTTTTTTTATTTTATTATTAAGGACTGTCCCGTAAAAAATTTACCCTTTTATTTCTTAAGATTATGGCGTAACTGTTTATGGCATTAGTCTCAATGGGGACTTGTTTTTTCTCTATAATCTGACGATTAACAAAATGTATAACATTTGGTGTCAACACTGCAAACTATTAAGATGTCTAGCAATCAATAAAGAGTGCGCGAATTGGTTTTGTCCACTTACCTGGAAAATCCAAAATTAAAATATTCAGTTATAGCTAAAAAAAACTGGAGCATCGGAAAGTACTATTAAAAGGGTTGTTTCGAATTACAAAAAGGGTGTACCCACTATACGAAAAAAAGGTTCAGGTAGAAAAGCAGGTGCAGAAGSAAATTTGGCAAAAAGAGTGAAGGAAGTTTTTAAGCAGAATCCCAACACTTCAGTACGAGATGTTGCTGTTAAAGCAGGTACCTCTAAAAGTACTGTACAAAGGATAAAGAGTGATAGTAAGCTAAAGCCATATAGAGTTCAAAGAGTGCCAGATCGTTCCGATGAAAGCAATTGGTTGCTCAAAAACGAGCTCGAAATTTGTATGAAGGATTTGTAAAAGCCCAATATCGGCTTCCTGTTGAGCGTACAGCTCTTACAGGAGAGAGGACTGCCAAGCATATAAAAATTTAAATTAAACAGTTCGTACAAAATTATTTCGATCAATGCGAAAGAAGACTCATATATGTACGTAAAATTATTTTTACGGATTAAAAAGAGTGGGCATATCCAATCTAATACTTTCACTTATGCCACAAACTTGTGTCTAAGGTTTTAAGCACTTCCGGGGCCTCTACAAATAATGCTCTAAAACAATCCATCGAAACAGAAAAAATAGTAAAAATGTTCTTTGTTGACTAACAGTTAATTGTAGACGCGAAAATGTTGTAAAATTGGTATTATGGACACATTACGGTTTTCTCACATATTATTTTATATGCAACAAAACATGTATCCGCACACAACCCTTCAGAGAGCGCCGCATGAAGCTTTAAAAATTGTACCAATCAAATTAAATTAAGCTCTATATATAACCGCATTCAGCATTTTGTATGTATGGGTGTAGATGCATGTGCCTGTGTTGGCACATGTGCACATCTGCAGTAAGTATTTGTAAATACGCCACGCGTGGTGCACGCATGCACGCGACACACGCGCGCACTTGCGCCCACATGGGTATAGTGAAATGTGCAAACTTTCGGATTTTATTAGCGTAAAAATGCCACGAGTATACGCACTGCACTGAAATTGGCAGTAAAACTTTGTTTAATCGCCACAAAAATGAATATTTAGTGCGATTTCAGTGGGGAAAGTTCAAGTTTGCGGCTTTCCAGCGCAATTCAATGCAATTCCCTAAATATTACGCGGAATAAAAATGACATGAAATAATTTTTTTTTTATATTACAACTAATTGTTTAACGGTATATAAATACAGGAAAGCGTATGGGAATACATCTATTGTACCTACGGCAGTTATTGAACTGCTTTACTAGTGTAACACATCTAAAAAATGAAGTTCTAACATGAACTTTTTCTAACTTGTCTAAAATAGAAACATCTTCTGTAAATATACATATATCGCTTTGAAATACTGAACAGCTTGGCTAAATGTAAAATATCAAATTCACCAAAGTTCTTTCCATAGTTCCAATTTATTTGACAAATATATCTGTGTTTTTTTTCTGAAGTACGCGCAGTTCTTTGGCCATATAAAAAAAAAAAAATAGATAAACATACTATAAAATATTGGCTGGAGCATCGATTTCTAGATAGATTGTTTGGTAGAAGGCGAGGGAAAAGACTATATTCGTGAAGAAATTGGCGGTGATAGAGCCGTTCAGGCTCAGAATCTGGGTACTTAGATGATTGTGAGCCTCAGTACCGTGGAATCCCCACAAACTTTGATTTCTTTCCAAAGTTCTTAGATTACCATGTCGCCAAGTTTTGCTCTGACTAACGCTTTCTGCTTAGATACCTTCCAGGGATGCATAGGAGAGAAAGGCTGAATATCTTACCGGATACCAGTTGTATTAGCTGTTTGGAAAAAGATGAGCTAAAACCAACTAAACTTCTTCCTATTATAATAGCACGCTTTTGTGAGATCAAGGCAAAAATACATTGGATGTCATAATTTTAGGCATCCGGTGGAAATTACGAAAAAAGGAATAAAACATTTAAGCATATTTGTGATAGCTTCAGGGCGGTTTCATCGATGGTTAGCTGACATCCAACTACAGATATGTTTCGTATGACTTCACAAAAGACTATACATAACAGTCTATGTGCGATCCCCCGCCTAGCTAAGGTATCAGTCATGTAAATTAACCTAACATAAACTAACACACAGAGCGACAAATATCTAGAAATCGATGCGTTTTCACCAATCTGTTATCTTATCTACCTGTATGCCAATTAACTTCAGTTTGCTCTTTACAAATTGGAAATGTACCTGAAGTCAACTAGTAAGACAAGTAGTGTCTCTATGATTACTCACATTTATATATATATAGATATATGTATATATGGACTTTAAGCAACACACACAACCACAACTAACCATAAAACGATGCTATTAAGTGGTCACTGCTCATTTGCCAGCGTCTTAATTTTAATGTTTAGCCGACGCTCTTTAAACACGCTAATAACAGTTTATTTGGATCAATTACTACCGCAATCCACCGAACTAAGCGAAACTACGAAATCAAGCAGCAAACGCTAGTGGCATGTATACCAGCTATTTAGCTATTCCGCTGCTATTTAATTGTGTAAGAGGCAATGAAACAACTTCACTTACATTTTGATCAGCTACAGACACTATCATAAATATGCGGCAGACACCGTTAAATGATACACAAAGCCATAAAAGGACCACTAAGCGATAACAAACTTGTACATAATGAGAGGCGAGCCAGTGGCACGGAGTCAAGTGGCACGTATCCTAATAAGGTATAAAAAAGAGACAAAGCAAATCAAAAAAGTGGCTCGCAAACAAGCAAAGTTTAGCGCCAAACTATACACACACATTTACGCGTATGCGTGTTAGTGGTGCGGTGGCGTTGTGGCGTTGTGGCGTCGCACACAGCGAGAGCAAGCAGGCCAAGCAGCCGAGTTAATGACTAATCTGCTACTTGGCTTCACTGAAGAGGGTCTACCACACTGAAATATTATGGCTGCGCGTGAAACTTTAGCACAGTTCATTAATATAATTCCGCAGCTTTAACTACAGCTTGCTGTTTGCTTCTTTTTCTTTTTTTTTTTGTGCATTTTACAACATGAAAGTTAATGTTACACAGCACTCAAACGCACACCAGCACGCGAGCATCATTGCAAATGGCAGGTTAATACATAAACGCAAACTCTCGAATGCAACATTCAATGGCTCAGCGCTCGCATTCGCGCCATACCCTCAAGTTGATGGCAGTTATTTTTAAGACATTTTAGTTTAAGCTCAAAGTGGAGATTTTGTTGGCTATCACGTTAGCATAATATTTTCGGTTGTAATTACTAATGAAAGGAGAGCAAAAATTATCAAGTTATAATTATCCAATTATTTTTATACTTGCAGGAATTACTTTTTGCGTAAGCGCCTCTCAAAAGGACCCAACAAAATTGTACTCTCCGCCGATGACTTTGTCTTTCCAGTTGACTCACGTAGGGTAAGTAAAAATTGTATTCATCATGTTGATGGTAAGTTGAGTAACTTGCCAAATCGGTCTTAATCAAGAACTTTCAGAAATCTATTTGTTCACAAACACCGTATGTGCCATTTAAGTATCCTTTCAAATTATTTATGTTGTCAAAGTACTTCCTTTACTATGCTGTTATTGAGTCAAGTATTCAATGCGAGTGAATTTGTATGCTCTCTCTCTCTTTCCCATTTAGGTCGATGAGGGCATCGAAGCTATGCTTTGCTGCTGGCTGCAACAACTACAAGAGTTCGGTGGCCCCGAAGTCGACAAGCCCGATTTGCTCAAAGGCTCAATTGGTTCGCTAAAAAATCTTGGCCTAATCATACCGGGCGCCGGCACAGCCACCGCTGCTGGAGGCGCAGCAGCAGCGAATGGCGGTAAAGGTACATCCGGTACAAATAGCTTAGCGCGACATAATCCCGCGCTGCTAGACATGCGTGCACGCTACAATGGCGATTTGGTGCAACTGAAAGAGATACCCTTGAACGGCTCAACTGAATTGAAGGCCAAGGCAATGGACCTGTTGGTGATAGCGCACGGCATGCGACACGAGAACATTAACCCCTTAATTGGTGAGTAATAAATACTTTTTGCTGTCTCATGTTTAATTAAAACTTTTTTTGAGAACTTTTCTTTTGTAACGTAATCTTTTGTGCTACCATCCGCCTCTTACTAGGTTGGTTATCCGATCCGAATCGCACAGCCATGGTGTTCGATTATTGTTCGCGCGGTTCGCTGCAGGATGTGCTCATCATGGACGAAATCAAATTGGATTGGAGTTTTCGGCTCAGTTTGTTGACGGATTTGGTGCGCGGCATGCGCTACTTACACGCCTCATCGCTGCGCGTGCATGGCACATTAACGTCGCGCAATTGTGTTGTGGACGCGCGTTGGGTACTAAAAATAACCGATTATGGTCTGCCATCGTTCTATGAGGCACAGAATCTGCTGCCACCCACCCGCACCGCTAAGGAACTATTGTGGACAGCACCGGAATTGCTACGTTCAATGAAAACTCATCATCATCACCATGGTCGCGTGCTGGGCACACAAATGGGTGACGTCTATTCCTTCGGCATCATCATGCAGGAGGTGGTGGTACGCGGGGAGCCCTACTGTATGTTGTCGCTATCGCCAGACGAAATAATAGCGAAGATTAAAAAGCCACCGCCACTGATACGGCCATCTGTATCGAAGGGAGCGGCACCGCCAGAGGCCATCAACATTATGCGTCAGTGCTGGGCTGAACAGCCGGAAATGCGGCCCGACTTTAATTCGTAAGTACAACGCAAACACTTTATTTATCTACTGCTTTCATAACTCGCTGGTAATGAGTGGTGAGGCATGCCTATAAATACACTTTGTGGACATTCTGCATATAGTATATTGATTTTATGCTATGTTTCATTCTTCTTTTCATTTACTTGGCGCTTCGCCTTCACCTTATTGCCGCGCTGACGCATTATTTTACCTGCCGGCTGGTGATGACACCCTTAACGATGTGCTATGCATAATTCGCGCCATTTGCTGTAATAATTTATCAGCGTTTATGAACGCTTCAAAATGCTCAATCACGGACGCAAGGTGAACTTCGTAGACACAATGTTTCAAATGCTGGAAAAGTATTCGAACAATTTGGAGGAGCTGATACGTGAGCGCACAGATCAGCTGGACATTGAGAGGAAAAAAACTGAACAGTTATTAAATCGCATGTTGCCAAGGTAAGAAAATCAAAAGTAAGCAAAACTTCCTGAAGAAAGAGTAAAAATCTAGTTTGGGTAATGCTGTTGTTGAAGTTATGGTAAATACTCGAAAAATATTTTTGAGGAATGCTACTTTGAAAGGATATCAAAGCCAATGGCTTAAACTAATGGAAAATAATAATCACAAGTCAATAAGTTATCAGCTATATTCACGCCTCTTTTTCGCTGCCTTGCCTTGGATATTCAATAAAATAAATTTTTCTCTTTTCACCTGCAGTTCGGTGGCGGAAAAATTGAAAATGGGCTTGGCCGTTGAACCAGAAGAATTCTCCGATGTTACAATCTATTTTAGCGACATCGTTGGTTTTACAACGATTGCGGCCCACTGTAGTCCCGTACAGGTTGTGGACTTGCTGAATGATCTCTACACCATTTTCGATGCCACGATCAACGCCTACAATGTATACAAGGTAGGTGAAAATGAAAATACTTATATTCGCAAAAATATGTAGAGATGTATTTCATGACTTTGACTTGCGGTAGGTGGAAACCATTGGTGATGCTTACATGGTTGTTAGTGGCTTGCCGGTGAAAATACCCGATCATGCGGAACAAATAGCCACAATGGCATTGGATCTACTACATCAAAGTGGGCGGTTCAATGTGAAACATTTACCCGGTGTACCGTTGCAATTACGCATAGGCTTGCATACGGGTCCCTGCTGTGCAGGCGTCGTAGGGTTAACAATGCCACGTTACTGTCTCTTCGGCGATACGGTGAATACAGCGTCACGTATGGAATCCACAGGTAAGGACTTTGCTTTTAAATTACAACGTGATACTAGTATGTGTTATAACGCTTATTATTATAATTATTATTATTATTATTATTTTTTTTTGCGCTGAAGGTTCCTCTTGGCGCATACACATGTCGCAGGAGACACGTGATCGCTTGGAAGCACGCGGCGGCTATACGATAGAACAGCGCGGATTAATTGAGATAAAGGGAAAGGGGATGATGAACACTTTTTGGCTGTTGGGAAAAAAAGGTTTTGATAAACCGTTACCTGCGCCACCGCCGATCGGGTGAGGCTATCCTTCTTATATATTATGAAGAATACCATTTATTTAAAATATCTTTCTAAATTTGTAAATGCTTACTCAGTGAATCCCATGGGTGAGTGTTGTGAGCCAAATACAAATAAATATATTGTTAACCCTTTTCCATATAGCACATTTACTAATTCTGTTTTTTGACACCTTTTGTATTGTTTTCAGTCTCGATGAGTCACTCATCCGCAACTCGATCACACTCAAAGCACAAGCGAACAAATCACGTAACAGCACCAATCCATCCTCAAGTCAATCCTCCTCGCTGGCTGGCGAATCTGTCGAAGTCAAAGTAGAGATAACGCCACCCACCAATGCGGATGTTTGCTCGTCCAATGTGCCGAACTCGTACTCGTTGGACTCCACCTCTACGAACACGATCAGTCCGAATGTCACCTTATGTCCGGATTTCCCCGCGAAGACACCTAACACCAGCCCACAATCGCGCAAAATATCTGAACTCTCACCTGACAACTTACTCACGCCAGGCACTTTCAATCGTCTGCCGAGCTCGGCAGGTGGTTCTTCATCCCGTCTCTATAAAAAAATCGAAGAGATGATGGATCTTAGTTCCCCGTACAATCATTACAAATGTCTCAGTCCCAGCGAGAGTAATCTCACACAATTCTACGATGGTAAATACTTGTATAGCGGTGGTGGTATTTGTAGCGCCGTCGGCGGTGGTAGTGGCTCTGGCGGCGGTAGCGTACACAGCAGTAGCGTTAAATTCGACTCGAAACCCGGATCAAGTCGTCTATTGCGTCGGCAATTCAGTCTCGATCGCGATGATACGCTATCCAAATCGGAACATCATCATCACCATCAGCATCACCAAAGCTCTTTGCAGGGTTCATTTGCTTTGACGCTGATGAATAAGTCCTCAATGTTGGAAATACCTATACTACATGAAACCTCGCGTAGTCCGAAAGGCACATTGACACGTGCACACAAACAGAATTCCACTTCGATCACGCAAGATCTAGAGAAAATCGAGGAAATACCGCTTTCGCCTGCATCCTCACAGCATCACAGTAGCTTGGACAGTAATCTGAATCGCAGTCCACCCTCCACGGTAGAGGCACAAACACCGCCAACAAGTGCGACATTAGCGGCTACATTGCTGTCAGCGCCTACCTCGCCAGCGCCATCGCGCACTTTAAACGGCGTCGGTTATAATATGAGCGGCGGCGTCGGCGCTGTAACAGAGAGTCCCACCACCGATGCCTCGACGGCAACCACCACGGCTTCAGTTAACTCAAACAATACGACTCCTGGTGAGGAGAGTGGAATTCGACGCAATGAACTGACATTGAATGTAGAGACTTTACTTAGCAGGTAGGACACAGTTTAAGGCGTTCACAGTTGAACGTCTGTGTAAGACTGGTTGTGTGACTCGTATGGAATACGAGTCGGACCATAAGCAGATAGTGTTAAGCAGTTAAAACGCTTATGCTTTGGATAGCGCTTTGAGCACTTTTTTATTTCAATATTCACTATTTTCTAACGTCGAAATTAGATTTCTTGTTAACTTGTAAGATTCCTCAGTTCCGAACGCCTAAACCATAATCGCTGTCTTTTCACTGACGGTTTAGGTATGTTGTTGTAGATGAAAACTTAAGTTCCATGCAGTACAAATCTGTTAGAATCCATAAGGAATGTGATCTTTACTAAGTATGATATTTTCGATCGAAAGTTGTTAGTTAAGATATAGGCAATTGTAGTGGTTTGTATGGGAACTTTATATCTATGCAAGTAAGTTCCTGTAAGAGGAGCGGTATCAAATCTTTTTTTAGTGTGCCATATATAAATCACTTAATGGATCGAGACATCTTATATTGGACTTATAGAAGTTTATTTAATAACGCAGGCCATTTCTAAAGGAATTTTCCAATAATGGAGTGCTTCCAGAGAATAAGGTGGTACTTTTCGTTCACTCCAATAGAGGTTCCAGGGGAAAATATTTATATAAACACGTACAGAACGAAGGGAATCGCTACACATTTCAATAAGAAGGTGAAATATTTCAAATATATTCCTCGAGTAGTTTTCAGAAAGTTTCCGAAAAGTATCAGAAAACTGGTTAGAAATCAAATGTTCAATCGTCTGAGCTCTGACATAACTCAACTTAAATATTGTATCAGCACTCGTAACGTACAGCCAGACTAACTGTCAGTCATTGAAAGTGAACTGAGGCGTCGTAAACGAAGCTGTTAATTATAAGTGTACGAGTTCACAGAGCTTATTTCATTTATGGGAATAAGCAGAGCTCGAAAAATAACTTTTATTCGGTTCGAGGTGATTATTTTGGTGATCGTCAACAATCACTCGTTGCTGGTCTTGCCTTTAATATCTGCTCTGTGTTGCTAGTGAGAGACGTGGATGAATTATGTGTCTTAGAAAGTGTGTAGTCGAACCTATATATTATTATTTTTTGGTTAACTTTTTATATATTTTCTGAAATATTCGTAAGAATTAGCTTTTTTTGTTTTTTGGTTTGGGAGGAATTCTGAAACTAACTGTTATTTTTAAGGATTTTGAAGTCTTTCAAGAGCGAGCATGAGTCTAGAGTAACTGGAGTACCACTTTGGTGAAGAATGGGCTTGTTAGCTCTGTAATCAGTGGTCCTTGTTTCTCACTCTTCCGTAAGAAGCATAGAAGCAACTGCTTCTCTTGAGCTTATTGCTGTATTTTCTATTTTTATATAAAGACCTTTATTGTGATTAATAGCTTGTATTAGTAAAGAGAAGTCAAAAGTCGTATAAGTTGTATATTCAGTGCTTGAAAAATATTCTTGCACAGAGTTTAAAGATTTATGGTTGTTTTTGAATGTTTTTAAGGAAGTAGAACAAATTTTGTGAAAATTTCGACTTGAACGTTTATTTTTAAGAGACAATCGTTGTTACTACATAAACCTAGTAATTGTAATGTAATTTGTAGTTGTATAAATATAAAGTGTAGTCTGAATACTTAGAAAACCAGCAATTATATAAAATATTAAGTATATACATATACGATGCATATAGACATATACAAGTACATTCCTTAATATGCATACATATATAAGAAAAATGTGAACAGTACATAGATATATATATATATGCAAACAATATAAGCTGATAAATATATATAATGATCTATATATTGTACGAAGCATGGTAATTGTTGCTAACTAAGGTGAAAACTCGTATTGAAGTACAACAGTTGCTAATTTTGCAGCGTTTGGGGCGTGTTATATAGCTTTTGAGAATGCAATGCCAAAGATGTAACTGGAAATACCTAAGACGGTACAAACTTACTAGATAATGAAAACAGAAACTTAKTTACAAACAAACAAACAATATCAAACATGAAAAATAAAGTACTTTCAATTAATGAGTATTGAGGTTTATAAAGAGAAAATTAATAACCATAAACTAATACCACTGAGTTTTTACAATAACAAGAGAGTAAAAGAAACCTAAAACCGTTATTAAATAGTTGTAAGTAATTTGAAACACTAAAAAGACAAAAGACATCAAAACCCATTGCCCTGAATTAACCTATAGCATGTTTAGTATGAATTTATATGTATGTATGTGTAACAAAAATTTACTTCCGACCTAAAACTGAATATAACTGGATTAATAAATAAGTCCGAAATAAAATTATTCTAAAAAAAAACAAAGGAATTAATAGAAATCTTTCAATTATTTGAATATTTTGGTACACATCCTGAAAACGAAATATGAAAGCCTTCTTTATTTTATTATTATTATACCCTGAACAGGGTATATTAAGTATCAGTATGTTGAGCCGAGTCGATTTAGCCATGTCCGTCTGTCTGTCTGTATATATGTATACGAACTAGTCCCTCAGTTTTTAAGATATCGTTTTGAAATTTTGCAAACGTCATTTTCTCTTCACGAAGCTGCTCATTTGTCGGAACTGCCGATATCGGACCACTATAATATATAGCTGCCATAGAAACTGAACGATCGGAATCAAGTTCTGTATGGAAAACTTCCACATTTGACAATGTATCCCCACAAAACTTAGCACAGATTATTTTCTAAGATAATAAAGTAATATACGAAGAAATTGTTCAGATCGGTTAACTATATCATATAGCTGTCATACAAACTGAATGATCGGAAGCAAATGCTTCCTTGGGAAACTTCCTCATTTAACGATATATATTGACGAAATTTGGTATGAGTTATTGTTTATACAAATAATGTAATATCGAAAGAAATTGTTCCGATCGGCTCACTATAGCATATAGTGCCATACAAACCGATGGATCGGAATCAAGGGCTTGTATGGAAAACTTTCGCATTTGACGTGGTATCTTCAAGAAATTTGACATGGATTACTGCTTAAGGTAAAAAAATAATCTCCGTAAAAGTTTTTCAGATCGGATAACTATAAAGTATAGCTTCCATACAAACTGAACACATAGTTACTAAAAGAAACGCACCTGTGAAGGGTATATTAGCTTCGGTGCAGCCGAAGTTAACGTTTTTTCTTGTTATATATTATTTTTATTAAGCAACGTATTTTCCGCCATCGTTTTATACTTGTAGTTTATACAGCTGGGTTCTTTTGGCAATACGGAAAGGTCCGTAAGGCCCCAGCGGAATCATTATAAATGCGATACCCTGGTCGGGTGTTGTCATCATTCTGAAATTACATCATTCATTTGGGTGAAAATAAGAAACATGGTCAAGTAGTTACTTTATGTCGGTCTAGAAATAACGCGAGAAAGATTTTAGCTTAGATTTCTAGGTCTGACAACTGAAAGTTTCCATAAGTTTTCAATAGCGCGCTAGTCATTCTTCCTTCTCGCTGTTTGACGCCAATCGGATATCTCAAGTGTAGCCAGGCCCTTCTCCCCTTAGTCTTTCCAACGGAATGGAAGTCTTCCTCTGCTTCCCCCGGCTTCCACTGCTTTGAATATTCTCAGAACTGGAGGGTTTTCACCCTTTTCTGCGACATGAAAACTCCAGCGGAGCCGCTGTCGCTTAACTCGGTGAACTCATCGTTCCATAGACTACGATATTCGCAGTTGCCAATGCGTAAAGAACCATAATGATGCGCAGGATGTGAATGATAAGTGACTTTTAAAGTTCGGTTTTTGTTCGTCGAGGGTAAAGTCCCTCCCTCAAGGAGGCCTACTCAGTTCGAAGTAGCACCTCTTGATAAGAGTTATTCTGCGTTGGATTTCGAGGCTGATATTGTTTTTTCACCGACTCTTTATTTAATGACAGGTTATATTTGGTCTTGCCCTCGTTCACTACCAGAGCCATTTGCTTCACTTCTTTTTCCAACTTGGCGAGAGCAGAGAACTAACGGAGCGGTTGTTATTGCCATTGATATCAGCGTACGCCAGCAGTTGTACGCTCTTGTAGAAAATTAGTTGCCCCCTCTTGTAGAAAAATTAGCTGGGTGAAATCACAGTAAAGTCTTCTCGGAAACCTCATTTAATACAAAACCCTTCGCAGAGGTTCTCCACAATTATGCACGAACTGTTCGTGTTAATAAGTGCTATTTTAATAATACAGCTATGTAAGTTTTGTTAAAATGTTCCCAAATTTCGTCAAGAAGCCAACATCATTTCGAAAGTCGCTTTAAAGTTCGCGCAACTAATTTTAAGCATAGGAAAGCGCAGTAAATATCACAACAAAGACTGAATTCACAGCGCACAAGTTCTTACTTAAAACCTCCATAGAGTCAGTCTTTACTAAAAAAAAATCGGCTCAATTTAGCCATAGTTCCTCGTAAATAGCCTTTACCTGCACTTAGGCGTAACACTAACTTTCATATTAGGTGGATGATCCATCAAAAGAGCATGCTTAGATTTATGGAACGTATCTAACTCACCCGCACCTCAGCACGGGGCCTCCAATCAACCAAGAGAATACTTTGGGTGACCCAGGACCAGGTGACCCCAGTGGTAAGTGCTGTGGTAAGAAGCGGCTTATAGTACTAAGTTAAAAAATCCAGTAAGAGTTCAAACACTTTATATTTTCGTTAATTCGTTAATTCTTCATTACATTACATCAAAAGTCTTGATATGACGAAGTGAGGAACTTTCTCTTTACTAAATCCGAACTCTTTAAACAAAATGAGAATCACACTATTTTTAAACTCACAAGTTCTTGACAATGTCTTTGACAACTGTGCGAAAAAGCGATGAGAGCAGACTGTCGTAGCAGCGTTGAGTCAATTGCCTTAAACCCAGCAGCAACGTGCCGAAACGCAGCCAGTTCGTTTGTTGCATGGTATATCGGGCCAGCGAAACCAAAGCGCCATTTGCATGACTCTCCAGCAGCGTTGCATTCTCCGCGCTCAGGGCCAATTCTGCAATTTAACAAATATGTAGGCAATCTCTGCCAAAGATAAACTCCTACACAATAATATCGGCACCACTGGCATCATCACCACCCCTTACCTTTCCGGCAAAGTATTAAGGTTTCAAGAAAATTCAATTCCATCACATCGGCGCGCAGCTGCTTCGCTTCAGCGATAACACGCCGCAATTGCGGATCACCGCAGGCATCAATCATAGACGTTATGTCGAGCGACCAATGGGAGGCACGCAACACAAAGCATTCATTCCACACGACATTCAAAATAGCCTCCTGTTGCGTGGGGGTTAGTGTACGAAATTGTTCATTGCATTTAGCCTGACGCAGACAAGTGACTAGGATTTGTGCAAGTATTTGGAAATTCACCGCATTGCCGGCGGTCAGCGCCGCAGCGTGTGGCTTCTGCTGCAACGATGCATAATGCGGACGATACGTATGGTGCATATAAGCACAGCGTGTCAGTGTTAAACTTTTCGAATTTGGTGCGCCGTGTTTGGCCGCAGCTGCTTGGGTGCGCGGTCCGCGCTCCTCTTGCACGGCGGCCACGTTCATGCCCACGGCCAGGCAGCGTTGCAAACGACAATATGGACACCAATTGCGGCGTGCCTTATCCACAATACAATTGCCTTTTGCGGCGATGCACGTATACAGAGTACCTTTGCGCACACTACGCTTGAAGAAACACGAGCAGCCATCACAGCAAAGTATTCCGTAATGTTTACCCGAGCTCTGATCACCACATACTTGGCAAACACTGTGTGTTATATTAGCTGGGGCGAGAGTTGAGTTGATGCCATTGTACAAATGGCAGATTCTTGATCTCGGGGACTCTAGCGTGTCATCAACGCTACGTAGATCCGTCATCCTTAAAAGCTGCGCGCTAAAACTCAACTAAAATCCTGCGCTGAGTTGCAATTCCTTTTTATAGTCGCGTTCACTTTAGGTTCTTACTCGAGTTTCTGTTGAGCTCGTCAACACCCGCACTTTTACACACATGTTGCATGCGTCTTTCGCGAGCGAGTCGTTCTTTCCAATTACATAGCCATTGTTATTGGTTATTGTCAAGAGACATATGTTTACGTGCTACTATTTTAGTTTTGTCAATCATTGCCGCGTGTCCCCTCTTATAAGGCATATTTGCATAAGTTCATATGTTTGGTTGATTGGTCAATAAGCGGTTATCCTGTCGATGAATATTGCTCTTCAATGGCAAAGCAAAAGTTCTCAACTTTTCATTAATAAGTCTACGAAAAATCGTCATCGGGACTTAAGTGTACCGACTATTCGTGGAGATTACAGTGGAATGCGATTAGTGTGAACAATGGAGTTCTAGTAGCTGACAGCGTTTTTGAATATAAGACCCAGGGTTTTGGAGAAAATGAAACGAACAGTTAGTTTATTTAAAGCATAGAGAGATAAGATTTGTATCCCCTGCTGAAAGGGCAAATTATAGAAGAAATATTATGATAGTAATGTCATAAGCGGTACATTCAAATCCTGAAATAGTATGCCAAGTAATCGCTGACAGTCGTGTTAGTAAAATAATAGAAAGAATCCGAGCGAAATAGAAAAGATCAGATAGGTTGCTTATGGAATAGGTATGAGAGGCATATTGGTATGAAAAAATGTGTAGTGGTCCCGGCCGGGACAACAAAGTCAAACAAAAAAAAAAAAAAAATAAAAAAATAAAAGGAGTCACGAGTCTTTTGGCCTAACGTCTATCTTGTACGGCGCAGTGATCCGCCATTGGCTTAGACTGTGTTCAGATACGCTTCCAACGTTTGGATATTGGTTTTATATCAGCAAAGGACTCTTCGTACTACGCGACGACGGTGTTCTCATTATCAGATTGAATTAGTTATGGTTGCAGTTTCAGATTCCATGAAAATTTATGGTACCGAATCAAATTTCTGGTCCGATCTTGCCCTGGATAAATCCAAGAGTTGCAAGTTTTAGATGAGACCCAAAAAGTCATACTACATGCATTGAAGTAGCCGCTCCTTCTTAACTCTCCTCTATAACTAGAACCAGTAGTTCGGTATTTGAAACGATATTACTTTTTCGATGCCATTAAGTATCATCAGTCAAGTGCTAACTGTATTATGAACTATTTTTCAAGCAAGTCTTTAACGTTTCGTATGTATGTATACTCGTTACACAAACAGACAGTTACATAATTACACATGTCTATATGTTTTAGCATGACTGACCATGTTTATTTACACAATGATTCCTAACCAGCAACTACCGAGAATACCACTTAAAACTCGCCTACAAGCAATAACAACAACGTTGTGAATGATGATTATTTGGCTTTACTGCACACAAACACACGTGCATAAGCGAGTAGATATGTGTTATTGTAAGAGAGTGTTAGACAATTTGTCAATTGTGACGGGTCATTGTAAGTTATGGGTGTTAACAGCAATCAAAGAAGCGCTAACATTTTGCCACCTTAATAATTTGTAAATAAATAAATTGATTTGATTAGACCTTTGCCATCGCTGATTTAGGGAAAAGGTGTGGCTAGTGGGGCGTTTGTGTCAAATGCAGTTGACGTTGATAAGGGAAGAATAGCTGCTGCCAGCTGAGGGCGCCCTGTATAACCTCTACAGCGTATATTCAGTTTGTTACGATGATTATATGAAAACTTATACCATATAAGGAATTAGTCCTTTCGTTTTTCAGTTATTGCTCTGGAATTTTGCTGACTTTTTTCTCATAACCCATAGGCAATGGTAGAATTTTCGCAGAAACATTTATGATCGGATCACTATACCATATAGCTGCCATACAAACAGAAAACCGCTTTAGTTCATAAAACATTCAAGTTCATCCATCCTATTAATGCATATACAAGTATTGATTTGCTACTTGAAGGGCAACCCTACGGTTATTTCAAACCACGGCCAGCTGTCATGTAAAAGGTTTTACATTTGTTGCAGAATGTAATAGATCGAATTTTACATTTTACAAAACACTCACATTTTTTAAACTTTCTATGCCATAACAGTTTGACAAACCGATTTTAAAGATTTCCACTGCAATGAAATTAATCAATTAATGTAACTGTACATTTTTATTCACAAAATTTGAAATATTTATTAAAAATTTGATACCTTCAAATAAATTAAATCTGGCAACACGGCATTGCATTTACTTCACCGTAGTTGCTTTTCTCACTGACATTCGTAAATATTTATCCGCTGTCAATAAATAAGTCAATGTGCTTAAGACTTTGGACACATTTTTTCGTTTTTTCCGGAAAAGTTTTCAAAATTATTAAAATTTTAGTATTTTTCTTTAGCGAATAGCAATGACTTTTGAACAAACAATACAACACACAATCGACGGAAATGTGTGTCGACTACAGATTGCGCCAGTGGAGAATGGGCGCACCAAAGCCGGTGATGGTGACGCCAAACAAACTAGCACGCCAAATCGACGCAATTGTGATATATTTGTGGAAGATCACAATTTCTACATATTCGCAGATACACGACTCTACCGGTACACACTTTTCATTAATATTAAAAAAGCATCTACTTAGTTACACTTTTTTGTAGATTCCATTTGCCGGAGCGCCAATTCGACACCAAAGACATGAAAAATTTTGTTATCAATTTCAATACCCAAACTAATAGTTACGAATTAGATTTACCCTGCTTGCCGCGTACAACTGATGACCAAAAAACGCCACCAGAAAAGAGCGATGCTGAGAAAACGTGTGCGGATGGCGCAACGCCACCAAATATTGAATTGTGGAAACTGAAACGCATTACCGACAACTGCTTCCTGCGCGTGGATAAAAGTGGTGAACTGTTGAAATTCGTAGCAGATTTTGGTTATGGTTTTGCAGGGAGGTTTAAGGGGAATCTTACCGGATTTGTAAGTTCATTAAAGGAATGACAATGTTTATGTCTTTGACTGAACTCTCTTTTGTATACAACAGGACGATAGATCTGCTATTGCACAAATGCCGGAACCACGTACAGTTAGTCCGCTACAACGTAGTATTGACCGTGAAATAGACGAGCTGAAAAACTTTTCACGTGATCAGTATAAATTGAATTTCGTTGAGTTACAAGTGCCCGAAGGTCATGAAAATCCTATGAAATACAACAATAATTATGAAGGTGTGTATATTTATTGCTTGTTGGGAAATTCTTAGCCGTATTAATTTGGTTGAAAATTTAATGAAGTTAAGCAGAATTCGCTGGGAGCATATTGTGTACTTTGTAAATCTTGTATGCTAAGTATATATTACTTTAAGATGTGCAACTATTTTCCAGATGTTAAGCTAACACGCGATGAAGAATGCCTGCTACACAATTTGACACGCAAGTCGCAAGAATCATCGCTGTTTGCCGACTACGAACAGTCGGATGTGGATTGCGGTCTGATATGCATACTGCTGGCAATTTGCTATGATATACGGTAACACTGAATGATTTTCAGTTGCTCAACACACAATAACAATACAATTACTTTTCAGCACCACATCGAATGAGCCGACGTGCGAAAGCGCCTGGACGCGCAGTATTCTCTCCGCCACGCTTAGTTACTTTGAACCGTTCGAAAACATTAAAGATGTTGTTGTTAGTTTTTTACGCCGCTCACTTATTTATCCACTGTATCGCAACTACGACTTGGGGCGTTTGTGTCTGCAAGATGCCATTGATGGCTTGAAGAAAAATCCTGCTTGGGTATTGAAACAGCTGTTGCAAACGCATGCGTTATTCGCCAGCAGCGATTGTAACCAACAGATTTTTAATCAGTACTACATTGAAGATTATATACGTTATGTGGCCGATAGTAATCGTTGCGGTCCTACACATTTGCGGCTTCTAGCGCGTAATCTGAAAAATGTGCTGCTTGATGTATCGAAAAAGCATTTACGTTTGGAATTGGGAGAAATCGAGACTGAGTTGTTGAAAGAATTGATCACAGATATGCATTTGGGTCACACTTCGACTAGCGAGGACGAAGTCGACGATGATACAGATGAAGATATTGACGATGAAGACGCTGACGATACCAATGAAGAAAGCGGCACAGAGAGTGGTGAAGATGCTACAGACTCGTCATCGACCACGGCGTCTTCCTCTTCCAGTAGTGATACCGAGCAGAATAGTGTTATCGAACAGTGCAAAGATGTTGTGAATGTGGCAGAAACTTAGAATTTTCAACTCCACTAATTACTTACTACTAGTATGTGTGCTTTTAGTTTTTTTGGGTTACATACACATGTGAAAATCAAGAAGTTAGTGTAGGTTATGAAAATAATGTAGTATTTATTAAATGTATGTTTTTAGTAGCCGATAAGTGATGCTTGCAAATCAATTGACATTTCCATAATGCATTTTAATAAATATTTACTTGAATTTCAAAAGTACTTTGAAGGCGAGATTTATAATCAGTAATATGGGATTTGAAGGGCGTATGGGGCGCGTACGGAAATGTACGTATGATGGACAAGAGGTGACGCCTAGAAAAGTATTTCAGATTTCCTGCAGTTCCAATCTCAATTTCAGATCTATCAACAAAACTACATTTATTACGAAAATATAACTTTTAAGCTTTCTTAGCAAATAATTAGTGGAAGAAAAATGGCATATACTATTTATGTGTATATATTTTATCGACTTTATTTCATAAAGTATATATCGCTTATTACAGGCTTTACATTTTCAATATAAACTTAAATCTATACTTTAAATTTCGGTCTCCTGTGCATGACAAGCAGCTTTTTTTACAAATCATATGTTTTTAAGATATTTTAACATTTCTTTGCATACATCTGTATATATATGTATGTACATACAAGCAATTATTTAGTTATGAGTATTTCTATGCTAACATTTTAAATCTATGAAACTTTCAGCTGTTTTTTCTCTCATTAAAAGTTGCTTTTATTGCAGATAATGTCCTTTTTTAATAATTTGTTTAGCTCTACTGAATGTTTTTTCAGGGGTTGTCACTGGCTATTGCAACTGGATTATTGGGATGGCTCATACAATTTCGGGCAAAAAATAGTATGTGTATTTTATTTTTATAAGTAATTTCGTATTATTATTATACTTAAATACTTCCCGATAATAACCAGGTATGCATGAGTAAAGCTAAAGCCATTTTGAAAACATTCACATGAGTAAACAGAAATAAAGGGAAAAGTAAATTATTTTATTTTTAATAAATATGTATGTGTTTTTATTTTGCAAGAAACGAATAGATTGTTGCAAAACGTTTGTAATGTAAAATGAAATTTTTGTAAAATTTTGTTTGCAGTTATTTATGTAAACACTCTGTTTTTATATTTAAGTGCTTAGGCAGTGTTAATATATTTAAACTACAAAAGATCACATATATTATTAAGTTTGTTGACAAAAAATATTTGCTGCTGGTTCAATAAGAGATTTTATTTCATATTATTTTTTTTAATGTGACATTTTTTTTTAATAGAGTTTAAAAAAATGTCGAGTGTTGAAAATTATAAAATTATATATTTAGTACTTTTATAATTGACCAAAAATACTACCGTAATCAAACTTAGGAAAAAAATCAAATATAAATAATTACCAAAAATTGCATTAGAAACGTTTTGCTTGCCGTTTGAGCTGTTTTCTTTTATTTTACTTTCTATTTACATACAAAAAATATTCTTAAATACGTTACGAGATAATAGCAAGCACTGCATTAAAGCAAAAAAAAAAAAAACAAACAAAAAAACAGAAATTGACACAAGAACTATGAAATATTAAAAACGAGAAAAGGAAAAAAAAGCCTTACTCTAAAGTTATAAAAGAAAAAATATTAATTTTGTTTTCATGGCTTTTAACGAATATATGTATTTTATTTTTTATAGCATTGCACAATACTATAAGTTTTAAGTATTGTTACCTTTGTTTCTTATAAAATGCTAACTATTAGACAACTGCAAGCCAAAGCGAAATATGAATTTATATTTTTTCGTGAATATGCTTATTTGTTGGCACTGCTTTCAGACGAAGTTCAAAGAGAACGCACACTTAAGTTTCACATACAAGTTAAAATATTAATTGACGACAAAAGAAAAAATAATAGCAATCATAAAAAACAAAAATATGTATTGAATACAAAATATTTACAAAAGTATCGCAAGTACTTAAACAAAAATAAAAAAGAATAAAATAAAGATATGATAAAAAAGAAACTGTATCAAATAATAATGTGAAAACGTATTCCTAATTTCTAATACAACTAGGATTCGCAGCTTTTTGGCGGCCTGACCTTTGGACAGAAAGTTCGCACACAGCTGTGGAGCTTAGAAATGCTACAGATCTATAAGAAGAAGAGAGAAAATTATTAAATAAAAGCAAAAATGACAAATGAACCCACTGAAAATGAGGCGTAGTCCCCCTGACCCGGAAACAAAACATATTTTTTTTAATAGAAAAATAAAATTTCAAGAAAAATTATTAAATAAAAAGAAAAATTATACATTAACCCGTTGGAATTATTAATTTAATTATTTTGCCGTCATCAGCGCCGGGTTAAAATTAAAATTATTATATAGAATTCTTCTCTTACATAAATTTTTTTACTTTCGTTTATTTTGTTCCATTTCATACTCACTCATTGTCTCCTGTTGTATTTCCACCTTATACGAAGGATTATCATAGGCCGCGTCACTCTTTCGTGGTGGCGTTATAGACGCTGTCTGATGTACTCGTCTCCTGGTTAAAATCAGTAACAGCACAATTGTCGACATAATTGCTAAGGCAGCAACCACTGAGACGACTACCAGCGGTCCATAGTAATCGCCGGCTGGTTGATCACCGCCGGCACTGGCTGTGAGCAGTTTTCCTGAATTAAAAATTTTTAGTAATTATAAGAAATTATGAAACACATTTATGAAACACAAATTTTAAATTTTAGTTAATTCGAGAGGACTGTCGGAGGGTTAAAATTGTAGGAATAATTATTACAAAATCATTACATGCATTCTACAAGAGAAAACCACTACTTGTATAGTTTCGTATTCGTAAATTTGATCCACTGATCACACTTTTGACTAATTACTTGATTTGAAGGAGCCTTCGGAGGATTAAAGTAACATTAAACATTCCGATATTTCTCTATACGAAGTAATTACTACTAGTTTTATAGTAAATCATATTTTAATCATTTTTCATCAGTACTTTAATCTTAAAGTGTCCGAGCCGAGCTGAACTCATTTTACACGCAACACGCGCATTTACGCTCGGCTCGACTTTGAGCGTCCACTCTGCAGGCTTTTAAAATGGCTAACCGGGTTTTCATACAAAAACCTTTTATTGTGACAGCTAAACTTAAGGGCCAATCTTTCTAGAACATGTAACGAGCTCTTTTTCGTTGAATAAAAACTGGTGAAATTCAAAATACTCTTAAAAGTAATATTAATTACCCAGATCCGCAAAGAATACTTGCATCCTTTCGATAGCATTAAAGACTTTACAATACCAAAGATATAATAAAAATTACTGGGTACTTTCTCTTTTCTCAAGCCAACCAACACTTACCAGTTTTTCCCGGCGTCGCAGGTCCACTTGGCTTCGTCATAAAGTTTACTACATTACTCTTTTTGATATTGCCATTTGTTAGATACATCTCTAGCCAGAGATGATATTTAGTGCCAGGTTTCAAGTCCATAATCAGTGTACCTGTGGTACTATCACGTTTCGCCACCTTGAAAACGCTTGAATCCTCTTTGCCAGCATCACTCTGGTAGATAGCACGATAAATATTTACATATTTATCTTCCGGATATGGCACACCGTTCCAAGAGACCTCTACACTCTGCGACTTCACCTTGGTCACATTAACCATAACATCAAAGTTGTAGACATCAACCTTGGGCGCGGTACGCACTTTAATCATATGACCAGCCAAGAGCTCACCACCATGCCCCGCCAAAGGTATATAGAATAGACCGATTTCGTAACCAGTGTCCGGTTGCAAATTCTCAATTGTATAGCTGGTGAGTGTGCGATGCACCAGCGGTGTGGATGAATAAATCTGACCGGTGAGCTCTTTGTAACGCAACTGTATACCATCAACATACTCCAGTTGTTCATCGGCGATCTTCTTCCATGTTAATTGCAACCATGTAGAGTTTGTCTCGCTAACATTTAACTCTGGATCTTCAATATTCTTGAAGACATCCTTGAAATCGGGACGATAATCTGAGATTTGTGGTGGCGGTGTAATCGTGCGATCGGCAGGTGTGGTAACTGTCAAGATCGGACTTGTCGGTTGTGAGTTCAGATCGCGTAAAATAAGTGTAATCTTAATCTTGTACAACGAATTCGGTTCCAAGCCGGGCAGATCAAATTCCATCTGTGAAGTGGCAATCAGATCTTCGGGTGGCGCAAAGATTTGTTGTTCCCAAGTAGTGGTATCGTTGCCGGGACCATTTGTGTAACGCAGTTCGACGCGACCGTGCAGATTAACATAAGTCGGCGGTACGGTGAAGATTATGCGTATGGTGCGTGGATCAATGGCTTCCAGATTAAGAACTTCAATGCCGCTTTGCAGATTGTTGAAGCCTAGCGTAGCGTAAACATGCGAGAGAGAGAGAGAGAGAGAGAGTTAAAAAGTAATTAAATTTTGCAATTCTCAATGTAATGTAATTAGTGTTTGCTACTTTTCATGCTTAAGAGGGCACAACTCAAAACTTAGATAAATAGAATATGTCGTTTTACTGGGTAAGAGTTACTCCTGGATGTATTTATACCAAAATTGTTTCTGTTTATTATGTTAACAAGTCACTACCGACCCGGTTTTAGTAAATGTTATTAGTTGGTTTAGTAAAAAGTTTAGTTTTGTGAAAATAAAAGATAGATTAAAATGTTGAGTAAAGAAAACGTTAATTAAAATATTACAAGGATTGTATAATGATTAAGTGAACCGTGTTATGTCGTGTTATGTAGAGCGCAGTGGTCACTACGAAAGGTTTTGAAACCAAATACCACGGTGAGTTAAGGTGAGCTCTAAATGTGCTAGATTCTCATATTTAATGTTAATGGAATTGTGCGTGTATGTGTGTGAACTATGGCTAAGGCTAGGCTATGAATCAACCTTTTTGACTGGGATGTACTGCGGTGGCTGCAATGGCCGGTAGCACGCCGTGTTTGGTGGACTGCGCGGTTAAGCCCACAGCGCTGGTTGTCGCCGCAAAAGTGGTGGAACCACTCGCCGTTTGTTCCTGCGTATGTTGATGTTGCAGCAAAATGCTATTGTTATTAGTATTGCTGCTGCCAGGTACACTTGGTGGATGAGCATGGGGGTTATGTGGTGGCTGTCCCAGGCCAGGGACCACGGGAAAACCGCCATAAGCCACAGGTTGGCCATCGACAATTGCAATGCCATGTGGTGGTGGTGGCGGTGGCAAGCCACTATGCACGATGGGTACATATTGTGGATGCAACTGTGGTGGACCCGGTTGTGGGTGGTGTATTAGTTGCTGCTGTGGCAATCCACTATTGGCACCACTCTCATTGCCATGTCCATAGCCCGCGATGTAGGCACCCTGTACGGGCGTATGCTGCAAGTGCTGCAAAATGTGCTCGATACGCACGTGCGGCGATAAATTGGCTGGCGCAGCTTTGAAACCGGGTGGTGGACCAGGCGGTCCTCCAGCAGGCACAATGCCTGATGGATGTGGGGCTGGTGGTCCGGCACCCAAGATATTAAACAAATCCGATTGACTAGTTGGTGCGGGTGGTTTGCCCTGTGCGATGCCATTGGGGCTGATATCGTACGGTTCGTAGGAATTATATGGATCAAAGCGGTCCTTCGGTGGTTGTGCTGGATTGTAGAAACCATAGGGACCATTTTGACTGGCTGTTGGTGCATGCGGATTATAGTTTACAATGTTGCCAATACCGCCGGGACGGCCCAAATGTATGGGTATGAAACCGGGTGGCACGGTGTCGTGTTCATCTTGCGGCTCATGTACATCGTATTTAACCTCATTCTGCTGCGGTTTCACAATAACCGGTTTCTTGACAAACTTCTCGTGCTTATCGTGTTTTTCGGGACGTGTATCACCATAAGGCGAAGCGCTCTTCGGCGGTTTACCATCGAGGGTGGGATAGAATGCGTCACCGGGTCGACCCGAGGGTTTCTCATGTGCTTTACTCGGATATATATCGTTTTTATCGCTGGAGACGTGTGCCGTTATGCCGCCGGTGCTGTCTGGTTCTTCGGTGGATGTTGCTGTTCGGGATGATGAAATGCGACAGAGAGACAGTGGTTTTTATGACGTTAGACGAGTATGATATGACATTGGCATATTGTTTATTTACAAAAGAACGATTTGATATTATGCAATAGATTTTCACATGATGTTATTGATTTTTGGTTTTAAGATTTAGAGATTGCGTTTAGATACGTGATATGTAAGTGCACATGCCATTATGAAGCGCATTAGAAGTTACAAATAAAAGAAAAATAAAAATAAAAGATATTAGAATTAAAAAAAAAGTCATACTGAACGACGTAAAGGCCACAACAACAACCAATGCAAAGCATAAATTTATAAACTAAAACGATCGCGGTTTCTTTTGTTCGTAGAATTGAGATTGGCAAGTCCTTTCATGGATTCTGTAGAAGGTTTCAAGCTTTCATAACTATGTTTAATTATCGCTTGCTTTGAATTTTAAGTGACTCAAATTTCCCGATAATATTTTTCAAAATTTAATATTTCATTCTAAGCAAGAGAGTTTCAAATAACCGCCCAACAGCTTCTCAAGGCACTTGCGACTCCTTAACCGTCAGTTAAGAACAAAAACCCGCCACTTAATTAGTAAAGTGTTAGGTAACCTCAATTCTCATGCAATCAATGCGTCTTAAATGCATATACTTTGGCGAAATTAATTTTTAGCGATCGCTTTCATTACACATGTTTTATGAGCTTTGCTCTAAGAGTGTCTCCTTCCTAAGCAAACTTGTACGAATATTTCATATTTACCGTGAATTCCATCAGTATTGAAGGCATGCATGGGCGGCGCCAGGGTGGACAAGGCTTCATCGCCACCAGCACTACCGCCGCTCAGTTTGGGCGTCAGTGGCGCGCAGGCCCAGTGCTTGCAGCATTCGTCGTCGGGTATGGGTAAAATGCGCGCCTGCGCCAGATGGCAAGGCAAATCTGGTGGCGGCCGTGCGAGCACTGGCGGACAGGCCGGACGGCACTCCACCTTACTGTTCTCACAATAGCAGTGCTGCTCACAGCCTGTCACACGAAAGCAGCGCAATGAGCAGAGCGTGGCATGAATGTGAAATGAAAGAAAAAATAAAAATATGCAGTTAGTGTTAATTGCTTGCTGGCATAATTCTAATATTAATATATGTGTTTGTGTGCGCATTTGTGTTATGCTACTCACCAGTAAGATTAGTTGGTATGGGCGACCAATTGTCGAAGGTGTGACCTAAGTAGTTACACGTGCCATTATCCACGCAGCGCATCTTCTCCGGGCAGCAGTTGGGCGCTTTCGCCTCAAAGTTCGCCGGTTCCGGTTCCCAACGCAAACAATGAGGGTTCATTAGATCCAAACCGAATGTGGATGGACACTGCAGCTTAGCGCAATGTACACCTTCTTGCGTGCAAATACACAACTGTTCGCAGCCGTCATGGAACTGTTGACCGTCATGATAGTGTTGTCCCTTATATTCGCAATCGGGCGCCTCTTCGCCACCGGCACCGGACAGGTCACGCGCCTCCTCGGAACCATATTGCTCGTCGCCAATCGAGTTTTGCGCCGTCGGCGGTGAAGCCGTCTGCTCGTGATCGTCCAGCGTGACATCGCACAGCTCCAATTGACAGCAAATGTCCTTTGGATCCTTCACGTACACGCACTTGTCGAGTCGCGTGTGATTGCGTTCCGGACAGCGCGATTTGCAATTCATTACGCCGTCCTCGTCGCAATGGCAGATCTGTTCGCAGCCGATTTCGAGACGCTCACGGAATTTGTACACGTTGCCTTTGTAGTGGCAATCGGGTCGCGGCGCTTGTGCGGAGGCTGCGTGTCGCGAATTGAGGACGTGTGCAAATATATAGTATTTTTTTTTTGTTTTTGTTGCATTTGTCAGCCGTAGGTGGCGTGTTATGCGTTGCATTTCATTTGGGTTTGGTTGTTGTATTTTTTTTTTTGTTTTTTTGTTGATGAATTTTGCGCATTTTTGTGGTTTCACATGTGTTTTTGGTTTTGTTTTATAGCAAATGAAATGAGAAGAACAAACAAAGCTTGAATAAGCAAAATGTGGCAAATAAATCATATGAGATAATGGCATTTGTTTGATATTCAAGTTTTTTCGAGCTTATGGCTTGGGTGTTTCCTATTGCATGGCCTTCCCAAGCTGTGGTAACAATGCTTTTTTGTTGTTGGTCTTGGAGTGCGAGCTTTTGTTTTTGTATTTCTCCCCTTGTTAGTTTTCCCAAAATTGTTATGTCGCTAAAGCAGGTGAATTGCGGTTAAAATTAATTGTTCTTATAAAAAGCAGATGCAAAGAATCACTTTGAGATCGGAAGTAGGTGCTTAGAGCGACATTAACTCAACTGTTTCAATGAATGGATGAACTGGTTAAAGAAAATCTCTGAATTGACATAAAATTTATTTATTTTTTGTCTTCACTTTATATAATTTTGCGCACAAGCCCGCTTTTGAGACAAATGAAATTTGAATTTTCACTCCCTCTTTTCGATTAGTGATTTCTTCTAACAACTAATTAACCGTTTTGTTTTTTAAAGAAAACGTAAATTTTTTTTATCTGGTGGTGATTCAATCTCTGTAATTTTGGTTACAAAAGGCTTTGTAACGTTTCACAAAGAAAAAATTCCTTAACTTTTCGGAAGTGTAAATTTCACTAGATTGCCTTTGTGATATGAAAGTGATATGAAAGCGAAACTGCTAAGACAGCCACGCCTAATATAAGTTTTTTACTCAAAACAAGAAAAAAAAAAAAAAAAAAAACTGAATAATAAAAAACTCCTTCTCCTCACTAGTTGAATATAGCAGTTCTTCGCCACACTCACCATTCAGTCCATCTTCAGCATTCAATTCTGGTGCACCCATTATGGGCAAGAGACCGCATTCTATGGTCGCACAGCATTCATCTACAGCCACCTGCTGGCAGTGAGTCACATCAATATGTGGCGCACCGCCAACCAGTTTGAATGTGTTGCCCATGCAACGGGGTTCACAAATCCATTCGCCGCGATTGCATGTGCAACGCTCATCACAGCCCCGATTCATTGTTTCGCCATTCTGCAAAATAAGTTGAAGAAAGAGCTTAAGAGATGTGGTTTATATGTATGTGTATGGTAAGAAATTTAAACAATTGAAACCGCTTAGAATCATATATTACTATTATATGTATATATTTTTCATTTCTTTCATTTAGTGCATCTGCTGCCTTATGGTGTTGAGGCGGGTGCTTGTTATTAATAATTTTTTGTTAGTGACAAACACGATTTTCGCTTTCAAGCGAAGCTGATTTTTAAACGACCGTCAATATTAATCTCATCACACAATCTGAGGTTTCTTAAGGCATGTTCTCTTAAATAATTCTATAATGAATCATTTCTATATTTATAAAATTTCGTATAATCCTTTGTGGTAGAAGAAACAAGGCTTATTGCTTTCACATGTGAGCAAAAGAACAGCTAAATTTTTCTCGTTTAATAGTTAATGACTTTCGAGCGATTAAACTCTGTATTTCCAATAAACGAGACACACGCTTATGCATGAATTAATTTTTGCAGCAGTTTTCAGAAATTTTATTGTGGTTTTGCTAATTGCTACATCAGAAGCAGTTCTCATTATTTGCATAAAGATTAAAAGGATATTTTAAGGATTTCAGTATATATTTTTTATTTTCTCCTTCTGCTTCAATATAGGCTTTTGCACATTCCAAAAGTATGTCGAACGAGTGTTTTAGCCCGTTGGCCGCCAGCATGCCGGAGCAAGCCTTTTGAATGGCCTCTACGTCTGCATAACGCTTTCCTTTAATTGGCAATTGCATTTTTCCGAAAAGGAAGAAATCGCACGGCGCCATATCAGGTGAATACGGGGAGTGGTTAATGGTTAAAACGTGATTTTTGGTCAAATAATCGGTCACAATCGTCGATCGATGAGAGTAATTTTTGTTCGTCTGTTAATTTGTGCGGAACAAACCGTGCACACGCCTTTCGCAAGCCCAAATGTTCGGTCAAAATGCGATAAATCGATGCGTTTGAGATGTTCAATTCCATTTACATAAACTGATGATTCCCAATGATAACTTTGGCTGATTTTTGATGAAATCATGCACAGTTTTGATGGAATTTCCGGAGATCACGGATTTAGAATGGCCCACATGTTGATCATCATGTATCTCATCACGACCACTTTGAAAACGCTGAAACCACTCGCGCAATCGGCTACGAGATAGACAATTGTTTCATCAATTGAAACGTTTCGGTAAAAGTTTTACCAATTTTAAAACAAAATTTAATTTTTGTCTCTTTGTTCGAAGCTCACTTTCGCACCGATAACACAAACATACTGAGACTTCAAACGCAATAACTTCACTTCCAATCAATGAAATGTCATGAAATTCTCACTATCGATAAAGATAGCAGATTCTAACACACCAGTCGGCATATAGATGGCGCCACCAGGGGTCGCTAGATTCAAAAAGTCCTTTGGAATGCAGGATCCAAAGCATTTGCTTAGCAAAAAATTATTATTGTTCAAAACTTCCAATATGCTTCCAATTATTGTTATATATTATTAATAATAAAAAAAATAAAATAAATTAAAACTCACAAAGTGAAAAAGATGTTGTAAATAACGGATAGATCATACAGTTGCATTCAAAACAAGAATTTATTTTTTTATTACTCTTATGTAATATCACGCATTATTTCCCTAATGCACCTTCCGAACATTATTCTTTGTATTTAAACGCATATCCGATCAATTATCATTCGTTTATATTTTTTTTTTCCGCATTCAATTATCCAGGTAACACTGTACACATGTATTAATAACTCAGCAACAATAGAATAACCACTTACTTACACAACGCTTTAGTATATATATATATATATATATGTATAGGCATTGCAGGCGCTTTGAGCCGTTATGTGGGTTGACTCAACAACTCTACGTCAATAGTCATTCTTATACACGGCAATCAATTAATTATGAACGCAATTGAAAAGCAGTTGAAAATAACATTGTTTTTGTCATATTACTCACTTTGTTTGTGGCTGGCTAATAAGGAAATACTTTAAAAGGTTTCTCGTGAATTGGACTCGCCTGAGTACCGGGACATATTTTAATTGTTATATGCAACAAGTTTCGTGTTTAAGTCTTTTGTTTGGTTTGCTCAGTATTTTGTTTGATAATCATTAAATTGTCAAGAGAAAAATTTAGTTTTCAAATAAATGTTTTTTAAAGTGTATGTGCAATATAATATACTCTTTCTTTGCAGCAGTAACTTTATTGCAATCTAGAAGTGTTGATTTAAACTCAGACTATTTACCATTGATTATGGATTCATCATGCGCCAAGAAAACACAAAAAAATTAGGAAAATCTAATCTAATAATGTTCTACATAAATAAAACTACAATAAACATCTCTTATATGGCAAAACTGAAGCGACTGTTCATATAAATTTAAAATACCTCCAGCTCTCCTTGATTGGAAAATATTTAGTTTACATTAAAAATGGTTTCCAAGACGATGACTAATATTCCAGCCTTTATTACAGTGAAATTGTGATGCTGAACAGGAAGTTTAATAACTTATTTATCTACCTATATTGTCAGACTAAACGCTTGTACAAGTAAAGCCATTTAAAGATTGGATTAATCTCTCGAGTGAGGCCTGCTTTTGGGTAGGATGAGCCAGCGCTTAACTGGCTTAGACCCTTAAAACGAAAACCAAGTATACGATTAAATAAAAACCCAAAGAATGCAAGACCATCAATGTTGCGAAAAAGAATACTCGACAAAAACTTATAATCAGCAGATACTTAGCTTAAAGTCAACTTAAAGGGGGAAGAAACGCCGCTGGTGGGCTAAATGTTAACTTTGAAATTGTTTACAAATTCTTGAGACTTACAACTTGTATTTTATTTATTTTTTTATTTGCTTATTTGGTTGAAAAGTGGAGCAACAACCAGATATATAGATAATGGCAAGGCGCGCAAACATTTTTCAGCTGCACGTAGAGCCGCCGTCATTGCCGCCTTAGTGACTGCAGCAGCTGTTGATTGCCGAGGTAAATATGCATACATAAGTATGTGTGCTTGTGCAGGTTTGCTTGTGGCTGGTTGACTTTTCCACTCGCCACCATATTAGGGTGCCTGTGCGCAGTTTTCAACGGACTTTTACACTAACACTGCGGCAAAAGCACACAAAAAACAAAAAAAAACACAACACCAAATAAAAAAAAGAAACGCAAAAATTCAAAATAAAACACAATAAATGAAATAAAACCAAGCCGTGCCTTTTTGCAATGCATTTCGGTTTGCATATATTTTTAATTGCTGGTTTGCCATTTGTTTTGTTGGGTTTTCACTTCGCTGAATGCAAGTAGCTGCATTTTTGCTTTAAAAAAATTCACTTTTTACACACATATGCCCAAAGTTATAGATTTTGCTTTTTATTTACATTTTTTTTTGCAAAATGTATTTCCATAATTTGCCAAATGCAAACTGGAACTTTGGTGTCAATGTGCAGCACCTACATTTCGCTTGAAAGTTGCTCAACCAATTGCCATGCAAGCGGAAATTTTTGTGGATTTGATTTTCCAAACGACTTTCTTTGCATTTTTCGGAAGGTTGTCTGGCGGCGAGCGATTCCGCATTTGCCGGAGAGAAAACTTGTCTTCGCCTATTTACCTGGCAAATTTACCTATTTACAGACCTCATGCAAGATTCAAGTAAACATATTTACATACCAACAAATGTGTATTTGATTTTGATTTCCGTAATTTGGTTACAACTGCCGGCATCAGGCCGTCATCGGGAAGCAAATTGCTAGATGAGCTTAGCGAAGTCACTAGAAAGGTGTTAATGTATTTATAGAGTAATTTGGAAAATAAAATTTTTAGTACCGGAAGCAAATCCACTTTAATGATGCATATAAATAGTATTCAGTTAATACTTGGGTAAGATAAAAATTGGAACTAGTACACAGGTATCGGAATTGCAAATATTTCTTAAAATATTTGTTCCATATGAATTATCTACCCACGTTTACATACAATTATTTTTCATTCATTGTCTTTTTTTCCGATAATTTACTCGGCTATTTCACACCCGTGTGAAGAATGTGCTTTATGGAGGTCTGCAAAGGGAGCCTCGGTGGTGCTGATAAACTTTTCAAGTAACTTTCTTAAGTCCGGAAACAAAAATAAGTAGCACGCGATGAAATCCAGAGAATGCTGTGGATGTGTTGGTAGTTTCTTGCCAAATTCAAGCTATTAGGTGGTCAAATGGAACTGTTTATTCCTCGAATGATCTCAATGAGCTCTATGACAGTCGATGTAGTTAGATCATATCATAGGAATTTCAGAAAATGATAGCCAACTCCTTTCGGGTTAATGAGACAGTACCCGCCTTCAAGTGCCCCGTTTAAATTCCACTGAGTTCTTTGGTATCAAATGTGTACCGATATGGATCTAAAAAAGGTGAATCTCCGTTATAAGGCATTTAAAAAGCAACAAACACTGCTGTGAAATGGACTTATGGTGGTATGCGGCTCTATGAGATGCCTACGGTATTAACTGCCGTACATTCAGTTGTTGATAATACGATTTTGTATACTTAAGTATGTCTCACTACAACAACAATAACTAAATACTTATTATTCAAGACCTCCTTTATCGGAAGTAAGTCTTTGCTAGCACTTGTAATATATTTTCCTGTGGAAAGTTCCTATGGAAGAGTTACTTTTTGATTAAAACATTTAATAAATTTCAATTGATTAATGATATTAATAATTTTTTAGGAAGTACCCTCTGCTAGCACACACAATTATGGCAATAAAGCATGCCAAAGGTCGAAAAGATGCAAACCATAAAAGTAAGTAAGGCTTTACAGAGAAAATTAGCCATTTAAGGTCAACACTTTCGCAATGCCACGCCTATTGCCAGTCATTTAACCAACCACTTGACTATGCAAAGTTATTTCGCATTGCGTTGCCACCAAGACCAGCCAAGACCAGCCAACAACAACGACTATAATAACAACAAATACACAAAAGCACCTGCTAAGCGCAGACGCGCATGCGGCAACTGTAGCGGCGCTCGCGTGGCAGGCGGAACGCGGTGGTCGGCGAGCGCATTGTGGCATGTGCATGTCCAGCAGCGCAGCTATTGACACGAAATGCGTCACGAGGCGAATGAATGCTTCACTGCCGTTTAAGCGGGTAAACAATACGACAATAAATGAAAATATTTGCAGACCATTTTGAAAAGTGAAAGTAAAATTCGATTTTTAAATTGCGTTTTCTCGTTTTTCGTTTTCATTAGCTGAGCCAACAGAGCCAACACAGCCAACGGAGCCGAAGTATACGTAAAGGCATCAATGAAAGTGCAAAATAAAACCCACAAGTCAAAAGACAGATAGCCAAGCGAAAAGTATGTATGTACACACACACAAACGCACGCTCATATATACATAAGTGCACACGTAACTGCAATATGAGCTCATATGTTTGCTTGTATGTTCGTAAGCGCTTACGGCAAGCAGACTGTGCAGGTAAAAACTCGTGTTGACGACGGACCGACAGCTATGCAACGCTTTAATGAGTACCGGCCGGCAACACACACACACACACTTTAATGTTTACGAATGTGTACACACATTCACACTTATGGTTGCAAGTGCATTTGTATTGTTGCCGGTACTGGTCTGTCGGTTGCGTTGGGCGCGAGTGGCGCTTCGTACCATTTGTTGGCAGCTCGATTACTGTAAACTATAAGACCATTGTAAATAATATAATTAAACATTTGACGAGAAGTATGAATGCTTGGCGTCACCTTAAGTGGATATCGAAATTTCGGTTGCAGAAACGCGAATTTAATATGTGTATCGTATAATGTATCAGCGGACGCACTTTCTTAATATGAAATTTCATAATTTAATAACGAAAATTTTACTGATTGTATTAAGTATTATATATATTAAAATTTTAGTTATTTTTGACGAGTTACTGCGAGGAGATACGAGTATCTCTTTTCCCCCTTAACACCAACTGTTACCTCTTGATAAACTTTCAGAACTAGAGAGACTACTTCCATTCGACGATATGTCCAAGGTACCGAAGCTCTTGAATTTTCTTCTGAAAGCTTACTCTGTGTAAATTTAACGAATTTGACAATATGGTGTTCCTCATATAACTATACAGCTTTTGTATATTGTGTTTATGTAAATCAGACGAATTTTCGATCTCAAAATATTTCAATTTCTCTTTTCATACTATCTTCAGCATATCCTACAAAATCTTAAATGAAAGTGATACATAAAAGGTTCTCCTTCCTCTAAAAACTCATATATCGACCTGAGAGATTTCTCGACAATATCAAACGTATTCATTATTTTTTTACTTGTTACCAATTCTCTAAATCAAAAGTAAACCATCATACATTGACAAAGTGCTTTAAGACGATCTCTTTAATCCTTTGAAACTTTCATTGTTTACAGAAGGTAAAAAATTCGATAAATACTCGCAGAAGTTCACAGCGATACTTGCCCTGTAACTTAATTTGAGTAAAGCTGTAAAGCAGGGTTTGTCCAGAAAACAATAAGACTGAGTCAATTAAAAAAAAATTTATTGAACCAATCGTTAAATTTCTTTAAAAACTTTCAAAGAAGCAGCCTATTGCTTCTGCGTTGATGCTGCGCTTCAGCACGATTTCCAAGCATTGAAAGCATCACGGAAGGCTTTCTCCGGAATAGCCTTGAGAGCCGAGATGCACGCTGTTTTCATCATTTGTCTCGGGGTCATACTCAAGGATCCATGAATCGTTACCTGTGATTACGTTATTAAAAAATGGGGGTTACTTTCATACATGTTGAAATTTTCTTGGCACACTTCCACTCGCCGCAATTTCTAGTCGTCAGTGAGCACTTTTGGTACCATCTTCGCGCACACCTTGCGCATGTTCAAGTGCTCCATCGCAAATTATGAACCATTTATTTTTTCGTTAGCTAAGAACCTCTACTGAATCCAGTCGGTGCGCGCACGCTCCAAAGTACGGTCGCGGCGGATGAAAATGAGTCCAATTACTTTCTGGAAAAACCCTGTATGAATGATTATTTCTCCAATCTCGGACGTTGTCTTCGATCATTTAATTATTGATTATGTGTCTTATATGGAATGTTTGCTGGTTTGACTCATAAAATTAAATCTTAATTATATCAAATATAGTCTCGGATATATTTCCTGAACATTTCTCACTGTTCATCCATTTTTTAGCGGTCATATAGTCCATGATCTTGTCTTAAAATAAATCATTCTTGTAGTTAATAATGTCTAATAAACCTCAAACCCAAAACCTCACCCATCAATAGCTTTATAGCTTCGGCAACAGATTCATCAACTCAAAGGGCGCATACATGTAGGTTTTGCGATTGGATTGTACTGAGGTAAAGGTGGATATACCAGATAAGATATATTGCAAGCGCGTGCAAATTGACTTGATTTTTCTAACAGATTTTAATATTGGATTGAACGTAAAGAAATGTTGTCTTAGCGGTAGTGTTATGATGTCAGGTTGTGTGACAGAAGAGCTATCTTTTAATAGCGAATAATTACCTGGGTTATCGTCAAGGTTGTCAAAAACTTCTTGAAGCTTTCTATTAAATCTTATATCGCAATAATATGAAAAAAAAGGTTTGACAATATAATCGTGCCAATAACTTCATATCAAACTGATTGTGCTGAAATGGCTTATGTCTGTGATTTGAAGTCCTTAAAAGATTAATATATAAACTACATAGGGATAGGGGTGAACGGTTAAATGAGTTACATTTTTACTCACTGTTACAAGCATTTTAAGGAGAGCACCTTAACAAAATGGCAGTCAACAATTTAAACTTTAAAACAACTCGGATCGCTAACAAAACCTTCAGCAATTTTCGTCAGTTCGCCGAATAAAATATGTTATGCAATAAAAGTGCATAAATTACAACAAAAAGAGAATATCGTCAAAATAAACCAAATAAACCTGAACACTTGTGTATGTGTTTAGTGTGTTTTCGTTTTCTGCTACGCGAGAAGAAAGTGAAAAATCTTGTTAATGAAGCGCCACAGAAATCTGGTTTTCGAAATCGTGAGCAGATTGCGATACGACAAGCAGTTTATTTCAGCTTTTTTTTGCTTAAAGTAAAACACTATTTTTTTTTAACGATTGGTGCGTTCGAACGCGCATTGATTAGTAATGGGACCAAACGTAAAACGGCGGAAGAGTAAAAACTACCGAATAAACATGGAAGATAAGAAACTAAAAAAAAAAAATAAGTATTACATAATTTGTGGACGATGGAGTAATACCCACTTGAAATAAATAAAACATAACATCAAGCATTCCTCACACGTTATCTAAATAGATTTATATGTATGTAGATTGGTAGAAATGTGTGTGTTCATGTAATTAAAATTTCGTTATTCTTACGCCTCTAATTTAAGAAGACAGCGTTTGTGGTTGTTGTTGCAGACACCTTGTTTTCACCACAAAGTTTGAAGGTACACATACACATACACTCATGCATGACTTACCTTGTACATTCTGTCATCGCTGCCGGTGCAGTCTTGATGCATGGCGACCGCGCCCACCACCGGTGATGTAACCTCGGTGATCTTCAACTGATGTTCATGTTCATGCTCTTGTTGTTGCTGCTGTTGCAGCTTGTCAATGGCGCTATGATTGTTTCGGCTGTTTGCCAAGTGCTGATTTTGTTCATATTGTTGTTGCTGCAGTTGTTGTTGTTGTTCGTAGGCGTTGTGCGTCATATCCATTTGATCGTCATCGTCCATGTTGATATCACTCAAGTCAACTAAGGCACCACTCTTATGCGCCACACTTTTATTATTGTTGTTGTTGTCGCGTTCTGTGGTCACAAAGTTGTGGTAATGATAGTTCAATGGCACATCGTCGTTCTCCGCCGAAATGCTATCGCCCACAGAGCGACCCTCGCCATGATAGAAGAAATGTTGTGGGAATGGTGTTGATGGTGATTCGTTATGGCTGTTATGCGTCTCTGCGCTATTGTTATTGTGTTCCACGTTGTCGCTTGTTATTATTGTTGGCGTTGTTTGTGCGTCCATATGATCGTGCGTATGAATATGATCGTGAGACTGTCCTTCAATCATCGGCACCACAACTGGTTCTTCAATGGTATTAGATTTTATTGTTGTTGCCGGCACTTCTTCTCTAACATTTTCATGCACAATATTCATTGCGCGTCCACGTTCCTCATTTGTAGAGTTCGACTCAGCCATTGCCGGTACAACAATCGTTTTGCTCTCTTCGGTGCTGATCGTTTTCGCAACATCCTCTCCAGTTGATTTGGTTGTCGTCTCGGTGGCCGCTTCTGTGGAGCTGCTTATGTCTTCGGCAATTAGTTTAAAATCTTCCTGCTCCGCCAAGCGATCGTGTTGCTCGGCGAGTATATGCTCGTGATATGGATCGTCTTCGTTTTGTGCTTCGGCTGCGTGGCCCGCAGCACCTACAGCTGTGCTATCACTTTCGTTTTCTTTCTGCATTGCTGCAGCCATCATGGCGGCCATCATCGATTCATCGCTATTGCTGGCAGTGATCAGAGTTGCCGGATGGCGAAAGTTATTCAGGTTCTTGTCCTCTTCGAATTCATGTGATATTTGATTGATCAAGACTTCAGCGGGCGTGTGCACTATCTTCTCTTCGTTGTGTGCGTCATGCTCATTATCTTCACTCGTGACACCGCCAACAGGCTGAATGTCTAACGGTTGACTGGGTTCTTTGTTTTCGGCAAAAATGTCATTCGCAGTTGAGGAGATCACATGCTCCGTCGAGTGCTCTTCAGCGATGTGATCATGTGTCGCTGGTTCATCATGATGTGTGTGATCGTCATCTTCGCTATGTACGTGCTCGTGATCATGTGCGTGTTCGTGCTCGTGTTCGTGTTCGTGCGCGTGTTCGTGTCCATGATGTCCGTGTATGTGTTGTATATGCTCCGCTTCATATTTGGTCAAGTGTGTGTGATTGTGATTGTGCTCAACCTTCTCCTCTTCGATAATCTGATGCGCATGCTCGGCCAATACATGTGGTACTACGATTGCTTCATTCAGTTCGGGCGTTGCGCTAGTCGTTGTTGTGGTAACAGTTTGATGAGCATTAATGGCGCCATCATGTTCTTTATGCTCCTTTGCCTGTCGCTCGCTGCTATATTCGTAAGTGGGTGTGGTCGTTGGCTCAGTAGTGGCGATAGGTTCTATTGTGGTCACCGGTAAGCCGGATGGTGGCGCAGGCGCACTGTTGTTAGTCGTTGCCGTGCTCGGTGCAGCAGCATCGTCATGTTGCGCCGATATTGTGGTCTCTGCTGCAGAAATCGGTACCTCTGTTGAAGAAGCTGCTGTGGAATTGGCGGCAGAATCTGTAGGAACAAAAGATGAGAATTTGGTAAAAATAAATGTGGAAATTTACTAAAAGTAATAATAAAATTTTAATTTCTATACAGAATGTGGAAATACTTTTAGAAAGGTTTCAACTGAGTGATGTCCACACTGTTCAATTAATATTAAGAGAAGGAAGTAAGACTATAGAAAGAAAAAAAAAATTTATTATCCTTATCCATAAAAGCTTGAAAATTGTACGCGTAAGATCTCTTTAACACTCATGAGATCACTATGGTTTTGGATTAGAATAAAAGTTGGATGGGTCGCTTGACTGAACACAAAGGTCTAAGAGGTTTTATTATAAAGGTCTGTAATGGAAAGCCGGTTGATGGTTAGAAAGATTGTTCGGATTTGGTAGTTAATAGGCTCACATATTTCATTAATGCAGACTTTCCAAGAAACACTGTCTAAGAGGTCTGTTATCGCACAACATTAATACAATTGACTACATTCTATAAAATTATGCTTAATTGCTTAGCAAATCGTTGCATGAAATAAAAATGTTATTTGTAAAAAAAAATTAATTATTTTCCATGTCGTTAAATATCCGATAATACCAGAATTCAACGTGCAAACAATTAATTACATTTCATGCCAGTAAACACAGCAGACGAAGAGCAACAACAATAAAAGCCAAATGCGTGAATTACATATGTGCATAATACTTGTATAAGCATACGTATGTACACACTCATGTCTAAGTTTTACGAATTTATCTAAGCGTAGAAGCGTGTTTGGAACGTGCTCTTAACACATCCGCTGAGTGGGCACGACCCAAGCACGCGGGAGAAACGCAAGCGCCAGCACCAGCACTTATACATACATACATCTATAAATAAGTACATGTATATAATATATATACATGTATGTACGTATGAGCGCTTAACTGCGCTCTGGAGCCATGAGCGCGTCGCTTTAATACAATATGCAATGAAGTAAATCGAAGCATTCAACTTTTTCATTGAGAATAATTTGAAATAAAATCAAAACTGAAATCACAACTAAATTGCAAGGAAGCTATTCCACGAAAACGTCATAAAAACTTATTATATTAGCTATGAGTGTTTTAGAAAGGTTCTGCCTGGTTAAGGCAGAAATTGTTGTCACATATTCACATTTAGTTTTTATACTCTAGCAAGGTACAGAGTATAAGAGTTTTGTTCAACTAACGGTGAACAATGGTCAATGTTTGAGATATATTATTGAAATTCAGACTAATTCTCCTAGTAGCATATCTGTGTGTCAAAAATAGGTTGAATCGAGTCAATACTTCCCATATACCTAATATAAAGATTACGAACTTCCTGGTGATTTTTTAGTTTCATCGGCCAATATGTGAGTTATCCCAATGATAATGATAGACCTTGTTCTACTCATACGAGTAACAGTGTATCTTTGTGCATAAAACAGGTAAAATTAGCCGAAAACTTGATCTATCCCTAATTGCACTAATATCAGGATTTTTGATTTTGAATATTCGGCTGACTTTACTCCATATGATTGGTGATTGTATGTGAGGTACATTTTTCGGAAATGTCGGTCGGTATATGAGTTATATGTAGTAGGTTAGGTTAGGTTAATCTGGTAGGCCAATAAACCACGCATAGACCAGTTTGGTCCTTTGAGCTACCGGCTGGAGTTCACTTGCTAAGGCCAAGAAGAGTAGTCACCGTTTAGTTATATTTATGTATATGTATGTATATATAAGATTATTTGGATACATCCTGACTTTGACTTCCTTATTCGTTAACATTTATAATCGCTGATGAATGCAAAGTTATTTCTACTTAATCATGATTATTTCTAGCAGAGATTTTTACTTTTCTTTCTGGAACGTGACAATAAGATTACACACTGATATTAGCGCAAATAAAAATACTGAAATATCAGAAGAATAGAGGAAAATAGAGGAAAACATGCATTCATTGTGATTGACAGATAAAACTGCGACAAATCACGGTGAATAGCTACTTGTGCTAGTGGTGTCAGTAACCACAAATCCGGTTACTAACAATTATACAGTGCTTTTCATTAAAAGAGTTAATTAGTTAATTTTACTCAATAATTACATTCCAATGTATTATTAATTTTTACTGGTTAAAACTTAGTAAGCTAAAAAATATGTCAATGAGATTGAGTTTATATAATTGATAAAACACTTGAATACAAAATTTTCTAGAGTTTTCTGGCCTACATCTTCTGCAAAACTCGACCCTAAGAATATGTTTTTGTTGTAGGCTAGTCCGTTTGAATAACAAAAAAAAAATCCAAAAATTTTTATACTTATATATATATAATTCTGTACGAGGAGCAAACTGTGGCAACAATTTTCGTCAATATTTTGATAATTCCAACCATCTCTTTCACATTTAAGATCTTATTAATTTTTTTTTTTGTTACTGTAAAAAACTGAAATGAGCGAAAGAACTCAACTTAAAGTAAGAGAAGTCGATGAAATGTTTATACAACTATAATGTATGCTAATTATTATTGAAAATAGATATCTCAGGCAAGTTTAAAAAGTTTAAAGTCGGAAAAAATATTACTCCCATTTCTTATTGAGTACTTCATACCATACTACTTTATTACAACTATTACTATTCTTCTTTCTTTACTTAAATTTATTCACGAATTTGTTATTAGTTTCATATTTATTCAAATATCACTTCTTACACACTGACAAACCGTTACTTTCAATCTTTTAGTTTCAAATGGCAATCGGTGAAACGGTTAAAGCTGTTCAGCATGACTCATAGTTCCTTAGAACATAATAAATAAAAAATGTTAAGTTATGAGCTCAAACACAAATGGTAGGCAGTGACAACGCTATTAAAAGGCGTTGTGTCCAACAAATCAAATTAAATGCTAAATATAAATATTTCTGTCGAATTCACGGCTAATTCTCCTGTTGCGAATTCGAAAAGTAAATGATGGCAAAGAAACGATTAACGGCAAAGCACAGCTTAGAAGAGCTTAAATAAGCGAAAAGTAGCCAAAGGTAAAGAAAAAACGGTGTGAACGAAAAGGTTGCCCATATAAAATTGAGGTTATAGCTTAGAAGTAACCTTTGCTAAAGTAAGTTTATTATTGGGAATTTGTGAAAAAGCATAATGCGCGGAAATATTTGCGCTTTACTGTGTTTTTTTCCAATTTCATATATGACTGAGTGGCCAAAAATTTACCTACCTTTTATAAGTAAATATTACTTGTGTGTGTAAATAAAAGGCGCTTTGTCATAATTAAGAGTAAAGAAAAAATTTTTTCGAAATATTCTAAGAATGTCTGTATATAAAAATTTTCAAATGTGCGAACATAAAATTCTAATGGAATTATGTTTTATGTTATATTCTTTTATAACAACATAGTACAATAGTTAACTGTATTGACTACGAATTAATAAGATTTTGAGATTATTACATAACCAAAATCGACTATACAAAAACACTAATTTTCATTTCATAAGAAAGAAAAAACATTTTATACCAATAAGTAATAAAAATATTTAAATATATGAAGGGAGAAAAATGTTGCCTGACACGTTTCTGAAGTTCTCAGAACTGCTTAAAATATTAAAATCTGCAAACATAGATGAAACATGTAAGCAAGTGCATCTAAAGCAACCGATTTTAGGATAAAAAGTATACAAGACGAGTTTGGCAGTAAAAATTTGCAGCCCGCCATATTTCAAAAGCAGCTCCCAGCACACCAAATGAATGTGTGTTATTCTACTGAAGCGCATATTTAATATATAATTAGACAGTGTTATTATATAGAAGCATGTAGCATGTATATTGAGTACACATTTATACCTTTGTGCAGCCGCAAGGCTGTATATGTGTCTTCTAGCGTATCCCAACCGAGAAAATATATTTTAGTATATTTCTGAACTTGAAATTCGTTTATTACTGTGGGGCTAATGGTTAATGATTAAGTATAAACTTTATATAATATATCATATTTAGTCTCAGCTGAATAGGGAAGGGGAATTCTTACATATGTATGTATTGAATAAGTAATGGGTGTGAATGGAATTAATTAGACGGCTACGCAAAGATTATGGCGTATGGGAAAATAAAAATAAACATAATGCATAGCCAAACTTAAAACCAACAACAACAACAGTGCTAAAAGCAATTAGTATGTCAAAACAAAATATGGCGTAATAATTAGCAGGCAGATCTTGCTTAACGCTACATTTCTATGTGCAGCAAATTGCTTAAGAAATTATAAAGTAATTAATTTTGCCAGCACATCGATAATTAAATTTCGAAAATTATTAAATATTACTCATTTCGATTTCTTGGCGGTGTTGAAATATAACATATTTCTCCACAAAAATTATCAAAAAATTTCGAAATTATATATTATAATTATAAAAAATCTTATATAACATTTTTTTTATATTTAATTATAGGGGATGAGCAAGTATAGAACAAGTTCGTTGCCAAACTCTTTTGATTCTTAACACATTTCAATAAATTATTTATACTTATTTTTCTCCTACTATTTTTAGCCGCTAGTTTCTGTGTTTGTACATTTTTCCTTACTTAAATCTGCAAATGCTAAGTAGAAAACTTAACTCTGTAAGTGGGCAATCATATTGTTAACGCTGTCAGCAGAGCGAGGCGTGTTCAAATCACCAACAACTACTTAGCCACGAAGAATGGCATTCTAATTGAATGAAATTTCACCAATTTGTGGACGCCGCTATTTGCGCCATTACTGCCAACACCACAGATAACTGCTGAGCTGAGCACTCTATAACATACCGATACATACACGCACACATTCATATGAAAGAATGTAAATAATCGCCCTGTGCCGTGCAGTAAAGGAAGTGTTATAGCGACGTTGTGAATGGAATAAATAAGCAGTCGCAAAAACGAAAATAAGAAGAAATAAATAAACATGAAAATAAATAAGAAATAAGTAAAATTATAGCAAAAATAACACTCTTTATTTGCGAACACACAGAACTCAAGGTTCATGTCAATAACCCTCACGCGGCTTAGCGGCACAGGGACTTTGCAGATGAATGGCCCGGTGAACGTTGGCTGGAGTGCGCTGCTGAAAGCTACTTCTGTCGAAAAAGTCGTTTCTTATTTTGTCAATAGATGTGGTTGAATCATGTATTGGAAAAGTGAGATTTTAAGCTTCCTTTAACAAAAAAAAAAAAAAACAAATAATTATTATTATATTCGCAGAAGTTGAAAAATGTTACAGCTGTTCAAAAATGAGTGAAAATAACGAAGGAATTTGCCTTATTTTGAAATGTTTGTATAAAAAATTTGAAAATTGTGAAGACGAAAAAAAGGAAGACGATGCTGTATCAGTCCGCTCGCTTCTGTTCTGGAACTGAACTCGATTTACACTGATGAATAATGACTGACTGAATAATGTCTCTAGCGGAAAAATGGCAATAAGCGGTCGACCAAAATTGTTTATTTATTATGATAAATATAATATAAAAAAAAAAATTAGTGGATATTTGATTAGAAATTCAAAAAGACTTTTTCGACTACCAATATTTCTCAGAGAAAACTTTTTCCCGGGAGTTTAAAATATTTTTTTTCAAAAAATGTCAGAATTTCTTTGTTAATAATGTATGTTAGTAAGAATTAAAAATTCTTATAAAATATGTAGTATTTTTGATGAGAAAGAAATGTTTGACAAAAGGCTGTCTCTTAACCGAAGAATCCCATGTAAGCCCTTAAATATGTATGTTCATACCAAAATATTTATAGATTTAGTAAATTATTACAACAACAAAAATCAAAAAATATTAAGAAAAGTGAGAATTGTAAAATATTATAACACCAAAGTGGTTGCCACATGTTTTAATTAATTTAATTTTTTTGTTAATTAATTTTATGAAAGTTTATTTGTTTATTTTATTATTATTACAAATTGTATCGCAAATCGACTTTAATACTCTGGCAGCGCATTACTGAAGTTATAACTTTCATTAATGAATTTTTTCTCACTGTTTAAAGCGTATTTTCAAAACACATAAATGCATGTTAATGGCGCTCATCTCCTTCATTTATTTCATATTATATCTCCAAGCAAGGTGTTTAAGGCACAATTATAGAATAAGTAGTTGCATAGTCATGTCCTTTGCGTTATTAGTACTTGCATATGTAGTACCGCTATTTATTAAAGCGGCGCACGTTCCGCGCTTCACTCAAACTACACTTCAGAATTTAAGTCTTTAAGTCAATGGCATTGGTTTCAAAGGGTGATGGACAGCAAAAGAAAATATAAAGAAGAGGAGTAAAGCGACAACTGCAAGTGCCGCTTAAAATCAAAAGTCAAAGCAGACACAAAAGATAAATAAAAGCACAATAAAGAAAACAACGAAAAGGTGTATTGAGACGGATGTGCTCAATCGTGTTTTATTTTACAGTCAATATGCACGCATTTACATATTTGAAGGAAAAGTATACACAAACACACATGCATACACACTCGCACTTGTTAGCATTTGGGTTTTAAGTTTTGCTTTTCTTTCATGTTTTATCGATTGACCGGAAGTGTGGCACGAAGTAACACTGCAGCAACAATAAAAAGTTCATAATTTTTGATGATGCCGAAAATAATGGCGGATGCGACAACAAACACCAAAGCACGACAAAAACGCCGGCGGCGAATAGTTACGTGTGCGGGCTCTTCAAGGCGTAACACATTTGCTGTACGCAAGAAGCAGAGCGAGAGTTCGAGTCTACAAATTAGAGTGTGAGTGACTGAAGCAAATAAAATAAAATATAATAGAAAAATAGTAGCAAATTTTAATAAAATGTTCGTAAAAAATTCAATTGAACACGCAACTTAAGCATTACATGCAAAACACTTACACCTACATACAAACACTAACATATGTGTATAAGTTTTTAATGCACAAACAAAAAATGTATGCAGCCATGTCATTTGTGCTTTTAATTACGATTATTAACACCAAAGTCAACGCTACACAGCTACATATGTCCGCCCGTGTTTGGTAATAATGACTCATTTGCACAACTGCACATTCGTTGGCGGCAAGCGCTTTCATTAGTCGACTGTATTTTGTCCAAAAAATATTGCACCCCAATACGTTGTGCTTAGCTGCCGCGATTGTTGCTATTTCGTCTACACATGCTTATGACGAAAACTTTTCGTAACGGTCCAACTATGTCCAAATTTGTATCGTATTTGGGTCGTTGATTCGTTAGCATTCAGCGGACAGTGTGTGGTGACAAGCTTTAGAGCTTTATGGGTATTACGTTATGTTGCTTTACGGTCTTTTTCCTTATTTTTTTCCTTATTACGGAAATTCAGAAAGTGTGTGTGCGTGTGTGGGCGTCAACAAGAAATCGACAATTCAATACGAAGCGGTACTTAATTATGAATTTATGTAGTATCATGTGGTGTGTGTGGCATTGCGTATTCTTAAATGCGGTGTGAATGACATCTGTGTGTAAGGCGAAAACGTAGCTGTCATTGAGGATGACATAACTTCGTGACATTTTGTAGACGAAAAAGTCGTAAAATGTAAAGGTAAATTTGAGTACTGTTATAAAAGCAGACGTTTCAATAATTTTTAAGTACAAAATTTAGTATTGGTTGTATAATACAATTTTGACATGAAATGCTATTTTTGCAATTTAGTTTTGATGATTTATGTAAAATTGTTTGGAAAACTTGCGAAGTCGAAAAAATTTGAAAGTGTTTAAAATTTTAGAACAAAAATAAAATATTTGTTGTAAATTGTAATATCTTTTAGGAAAATAGTAATAATAAAATGAATGATTTAAGTTTAATAATAGAATTTTCTTAGTCGAAACCAAAGTATCCGACCTGTAAAAATTAGTTATAATAAAATAAATAAGTTACAATAAATTAGATCTAGTAGATAATACCGTTAAGTAAAAAAAAATTATTGAATCATAAAATTGAGTTGCTGCAAACAAAAGACTTAAGACACAAACTTGCTAATCATCGCAGTACTAAAAACTCTGGCACAAAATTCCAGCGCTTTGCATACACATTTCTATACGCATTCAAGTGCAACACATGCTAACATGCACTCGTCTACTTTTTTACTATATTCTGTGCGCATGCCTCGCTTCTGTTTTCCAGCTCATTAATTGAAAGCGTCAATAGCCGCAATGCGTTCTCCTGTTAAGCAATAGATCTTCTCAGCTCATCATTGTAGCAGCAGTGCTTGTTGTTTTTTCTTTTTATTGTTGCACGCAGTTTGCCACATGCATGAAACGCTCTTCGCTTATCATGCTTCCAAGTCATTACCATCAACATCATAATCATCATTCGCCTGACACTAATTTATGTTTCTTTTGGCTTTTGTGGCGCCACATATTTGTTGTTCGTGCAGTTGAATAGCTTTTCTTGTTTCATTTAGTTCAGTTGCTTTTGTTGTTTTGAGACTTTTTTACTCAGCTACTAGTTATGTTGTTTTACTTTTTTTTTTTTCAATTTGGTTGTTTATTCACCACATTCCGATTGAGCTAGAGAATTGACCTTTTCATGGCGGTTTAACATTCGGCAGGCATGCAACATTCAAACACATCTATAATATATGTGTAGGAGTGTGTAAACTGAATTGTTGTTGTTGCGTTATTAAACTGAGTGCCGGTGTCGCGGCTGTTCGACTGCAATCAAGATTATGTTTGTATTTTTCTGCAAATTTTTCTAGAAGCTGTTAGAAATCGTCTTACACTGAAGCTTCAATAAATCAAATATATTGAGCAAGTAATGAGTTTGAGTGATGATAGGTTGTTAAGTGGATAGGCAAGTTGGGAAAAGTGCTTATTGTGTATGAGGAAGGAAAAACTTAAGATCTGATGTTATGTTGAGGAGTGAGAGCTAAGAAGCCGTATACCTACTTCATTTTATTTTCTTTAATTTTACTTTGTCTTATTTTATTTTATTTTATTTTAGCAGTGCAGATGACTTGTACGAATTAGATGAATAAATTCTGTTATAAAGACCAATATGAGATAAAAAATGTTTCAGAAGTGATAAATTACTTATTTTTCATGACTTCGAAATTCTTTTGTTTTAATTTATTCTCTATTTTTTAAGTATGAATGAATAATAAAATAAAAGCGCTAATTTCTGCTGTTTAGTGAAATAGCAGTATTAACAAAAAATATCAAAAAAATCAGCATAACTCATTAATTCGCTTAATTAGACGAAATAACATTTTTGTTGTAATTGTTGTATATCTTTTATTGGCTATTACAGCCTCGCATCTACGTGGCATGGAGTCGACCAAGTCCTGGCAACGCTTAAGGGGAATTTGCGCCCATGCCTCTTGAACAACCTGCCAAAGCTGTGCCTTAGAAGACGGCGATTGCTTTGAAACAAAACTCTTGACGTCTCCCCATAAGAGATCCGGGGATTGAGCTGGCCATGACATTAAATCGATTTTTTCCTGGCTGAGCCAACTTTTAGCCAATTTGCTGGTGTGTTTTGGATCGTTATCCTGCTGTAATGTCCATTTTAAGGGCATACTCCAACTGGCATATGGCAGCATAACGTTCTTTAATGTCTCCACGTACACATTCTGATCCATCATCCCATTGATCATATGTATTGGTTCCACACCGCTATAGGAGAAACACGCACATATCAAAATTTTAAGGCCACCGTGCTTTACCGTCTTAACCGTATAATTTGGACTATATTCCGTATTTGGGGGACGACGGACATACTGTCTAGAGCCTGCTCCACAAAACAAGACCATTTTGGATTCATCTGTCCAAAGGATATTGCGCCATTTTGATATTGGCCAGCTGAAATGACTTCTGGCAAACTCCAACCGGGATTTAATATGTCTTTGTGTAAGTAAAGACACCTTTCGTGGGCTTCGCGCATTCAAATTTTCCTTTAGCAGTCGTCGTAGAATGGTTACGTTACTGATCTCCAACTTCAGCTCGGCTTTTATTTCCCTAGAGGACGTAAAAGGATTGTTTTTGCTGAAGCGCACTATGCGTCGGTCCTCTAAATTTGAAGTTTTGCGTATGGCACCACCTTTTTCGGGCTTTAATTCATAATTTATGGCATTGTATACCATCTTAGCAGAACATTTTAAACGATCTTGTATTTCTTTGTATGTTTTCCCTTCCTTTCTCAGCTCAACAATCAAAAGCCTAGCTTCCTTGGAGCAGTGAGGTCCTCTACCCACTAAAATTTCATTTTTTTCATTGTTATAGTGTATTGTCATTTAAATTACAATAATAAACATAATGGAACTCACTATTCACAAATTTAAATTTTTTATCGGCACTTTTCGTTCAGAATAATTAAAAACTGCTATTTCAGTGAACAGCCAAAAAGTTGTGAATGTTTGCAAAAATATAAAAAGAACACACCAAACACATCAAATATAACGGGGTTTTTACTTTTTTCTATTCTCTGAATTCCATTCTACAAAAACAATATGCAAGCGACCAACTAACAATAAGGAATATGCAAAAGAAACCGTTATATATTTTCGCTTCTCTTGCACTGCTATTTCAATGAACACAGCTGTATATATATTTTTCTTTATTTAAAGGTGTTTTTTATTTGCTATGAAATAAATGTTAAAAACTAATATTTTCGGATTTTTTTTGTAGACCAAAATTCATAATACTATAATATACATCGATATTACAATTATAACTACACTCCATAAATTTTTTTCAAACTTATTTTTTTTTTCCTAAACCGGCATAATAAAACATAGCTATTTCACTAAAAAGCCAATAAAAAACATAAAAAGTGCAATAATAATTTTTGTTTTAATTTGTTTTATTATAAGTCTTCATTTTGCATTTTTTATAATTTTTGGAAGTGTTATTTATTGCAATTATATAATCCACATTAACATGCAGAAATAAATTTTATTATAAAAGTATAATTTTTCTGAAAATACCTACATATTTGTGCAGACTTTTTAAAGAAAAATAATTATCTCAAAAAAACTTTACAAAAACAAAAATTTACATAATAATTTGAGAATCGAAAGTCATCATAACATGCACCACTGATTTATTTGTGTGGAACAAATTCCGCACAATAAATAAGCGCACTTCGCTAAAGCCAATCCGTTCAAAAATAAAAATAAAAGCTGCTAAAGGTCAATATGCGCAAAACAAAGCAAAAAAAGCTAAATATCGATTTTAATTGCTTTGCTGTTAATGCTAATGCAAATACATTGTATTTGTATTAAAATCCCATAAACATAATAGAGTAATGTTTAAAGAAAAATTACAATATGCGAACACTTCATTTGCACAACACACACACATACATATACATACAAAAATCTGTATTATTTATTAGACATGCGTTATGATCGTTACATCACCGCTACATATTACAGCAGCATGCAAAGCAACAACATGCAGCAACAAAAATAACAACTGCATGACTTGTGGTATGCACGCGTGTGCTGTGTCTTGCGGCATGATGTGGCAGTGAAGTGTTGCTACACAGCATGTTACCGTTGTTGTTACAATCGCATTTCATTGTTGTAATTATTTAATATCGATTTGTTGTTGCATTTTTCTTTGCCTTTTCTCTGTGGTTTTGCTGGTTATAGGCGTTATTGCCTTGAATTGAATTTGATTTTGGTTTTTCTATTGCAAATTGGAATGTTGCCGGTAGTGGCCATATAATAGAAAATTTATTTATGAATTCGAAATTTCATGCAATATTTATTGGAAAATTAATCGGAGCATGGCAGTAATTAGAAAAAATTATTTTTAACTACTTAATTAATGTGGTTTCAATTAAATTAATAAATTTGATGTTGTTGGCGTTTATTATACTTTTTATAGATATATCTTGAGAGTCTGCGTAAATTATTGAATTAAAGCTTTTTTCAACAACGAACCTTAAGAAAGGTATATTCTTCTAAGTTTTATATCTTGAACTCATTAGCATACCAACCCTCGATGCTTGATTTTAGAGGCAGTGTCTGGAAACTCCTCCATAAGCCAAGTTTTGCTTCACTGAATTTTTTTCCTTTCAAAAGGCTAATTTTATTGGTGACAGCTACCAAATTTTTACACACGCCCTTTGAAGGTTAAGGTTAACTAAAAATCATATAGATTTCACTTTAGTAACATCATCTATGCCTCAGGCCGGAACTTTTCAATTGACCTTACCATAACCACTTACTAACTTAAGCTAATTACAAGTAGTGAGCAGATACTACGACTCTCTTCTATATAAAGAAACCAATTATTATAAAATTAAATGAGAATTTTAATTAAATTAACAAAAAAAATGTTTTTTATTGCTTTCAAAGTTAATTTCTAAAATCTAATAAATAATAATAGAAAAGTCAGCTCTCTATCGCCTTTACACTACAAACTCGTTTTAAACTTACTATCAACGAAAACAGATTAAAAATAGCTCATCCTCATAACTAAATGTAGATACAAGTATTTAGTGATATTATATATTTTTTAGACCGGTTGGAAATTAGGGCGGGCCAAAAACTTTGTTAGAAAGTATAAAAACAGTTTCGAAACTTGACCAATACAATTTGACTTTAATTACTTTCTCCGCCTTTAAGCTCACTTGTACTAAAAATACTAAATAGCTCAGCATCAAGTGCCCGAGCTGTAAGCACTCATTAAACATACAACTTTCTCTAATGGCTAACGCTTGATTTAATCTAAACAAAACGAAAATACTTGAAATCGCTTATACATGAGCAGGCAGCAGCCAAAACCAGGTGTACGAAAGAATGCCAAATTGAAAATAAGGAAATAAATCGTTGCCACTACCTGAAAAACAGCCATGCGAGTTTGTAGCAACTAGGTAATACACACGTGCATATATTTCCCAGCTGTCAGAATGCCAAACGAATAATTTACGACATTTTCTGGCGGCCAAACAACTGGAATTGCAATTAACACCGCAGCAGCGGCGCGAGATGGGCTAGAGGAAAATCAATAGGAAAGAGCAAAAAGCATAGAGACAAAGAAACCAGTTGTTTTCGCGGTCATTGATAAGTCAAAGTGGTTGCGTTGTTGTAGAATTTCACACTCCACTGTACAAAGCGCATAGCTGTTTCTGAAGAAATTTATGTGGTGACTGAAGTAAGTTTGCCAGAGTTGAGCGCGAAATGGAATGTGGTTGTATGATGCTAAGGCGATATTTGGCGGCAAGGTGCAGAGGGCGGCTCTCAACCACGTACATAATTGATGACATCAATTTGTGTCAAAGACATTTCCCGCTCACATAAATTAGAAGTTACACCAGTCGGCTTAAATCAAATTTCTCTTTCTATAGTGAATTCTACGACTGTAGAAAACGTATGTTATATTCATTTAGATACTAGTATGCGTATTAGTATAATATATATATATACTTTTTTTTATTTTTCATCGCTCAAATTACTTAAAGTAAACTTTGCAGCTCGCTTACAAATCGTACAATGACTTTATTAAATAAAGCTTTAATATGAAATTCGTGCTTTATTTTAAACATAAAAATATTTCAAAAGATACATAAGTATGCCCAACCGCTGCTTTCGTAACGACAGATTTCAAGCAAATGAGAACATTGGAGCGTGAATTGCAAAGAGTGCAGAGCATAATTTGTAACAAAGCTAACAAAGCAATAGCTTTAAAAGCAAAAGTAGACTGAATTAACATATAAAAACAAAGATTGCATACATACAGGTATATACCTAAAGATAGTTCACACGCAGATAAAAAAGGAGTTTCACATTAAAACTCATCACCTGTAACGAATGTGATTATGCATACACTGCCAGAGGGTTAACACAAAATGACCTAATAAAGCTTAAAATAAATAATAAAAAAAAATTTAAATATTGTCAAAATAAAGTCAAGACTCAATTAAAGTGCTTATGGCTATAATATAACTCACGAAACCCATACTTGAGTTGGTGACCAGCTTGTTTTTTAATATTTATGATTTCGAAATTATTATTTTTACGATTTTTTGAAGTTATACTAGTATACAAGGAGGAACCAGGTTACCGTCTTTTGTCTTCTTGTCCATGTATTTATCCTCGTAAAATGTTCGCCGGTGGCTCGAGTATAAAATGTTTGTTAAAACGGAACATAGGAATTACCCTCTAGGAAATTCTATACTAAAAAATATCCTATAACTAAATTAATAATAGGAATGATCAGCACAAATCTGCCATGTCTGAATTTATAATATCAGCATTTTTTTTTTAGTACAAAATTTCCTTCAAGGTCATTCATAATAAATTCAGATATAGTACGATATTTTTCAGATTACAATTTCCTAGAAGATCTCCTATGATATAAATTTAGATATAGGAGATTTTCTTAGTATAAAATTTCCTAGAGGGTCATTCCTCCAACCAGCTGTCAAAGTAACCACACGTTTTTACATTTTTATGTGTATTTTGACAAACAACTTTTTTTCGGAAAACTCAGAGTTGGCAACACATTCATTAATATTCGTTAATAGCCAGACATAATAGTCTATGAACTACCGTTACCTAATAATGAACGCTTATTCATTATTTTCGTAGATTAAATTTCACGTTTTCAAATTCAAAACCATTTAATTGAAAAAATGCAATGCATTTAGTAGACAAGAAACTATATTCGTCATATTCATTGTCAATTGCAACAGCGAAGACGCATGTCACAGCGTCATTAAATAATGTAAAAAAAAGGCATGACATATGCCACCGAAATAAACTAGCACAGCAATGCAATTAGTAGGTGATCAAGCGGTAAATATTGTGTTTAAGTGCGGCGCAAGCAAATTTCCGTTTACGTAGCATCAACAGCGCAATTAACGCAATATTTTTGATGATTTGCTAAATAAATACCAGTTAAGATGCTGATAATTAGCTGATGAAAAGTTGTTTAAAAGCCACTTGTCGTCTTCATTAGTCGCGCAAATGAAGAAAGCATTCAATGAAGAAAATGATATGTCTGCGAACTATTTAAGAAATTGCGACTAAATATAGCAAATTACGTTTATGACGAGTAAAAAGTGAGGCAACATATATGTATATGTATGCATATGTACTGTTACGTGCTTTACATAGTAATTTATAAATAGCTTATGCAAAGCTGTAAGTTAATTATATTAATGACCATACAAGCTGACTCGGCGAAATTTGTATTGCCTAAGAGCACACCTTGGACCGAACGGTTTGATAATAGTTGAGACTTTATGGTTTAAATTTTGATGTGAGAAATCTCTCTAAATTTTCTTGTTTGTATAAGATGGTTTTTTAAATAAGTCTTTCTGATATTTTAACCGCTGTGCTGCTCTTCGCAGATCTGAGACAGTAAAGGCAGTCTCAATTGAATGGGCGGATCTCAATGATCTCAACAAATTTGTATGAGAATTGACAAAAGGCATGTTCGAAATATTTTGGATTTATTTTAATCAAAATTCTTAAATGAGAAAATCAAAAAAAAAAAAAAACCAGAAAGCTCAAAATCCTTGATTAAGAAATTCGTAATTTTTCCCACACAGGGACAGGTAGGGTGTATATAGCCATTATAACCGTGTGTCACATATAATATTTTTATTCAAATCGCTCACTTTGAAAGAACATAATTTATTCTAAAGGTTGACATAGTTCCATATATGTATAAGATTGTTTTAAGAAATATAGTATATGAGAACATTTTGTTAATTAATTATATTTTATTTATTTTATTTTTTATTTTATTTTATTTTATAAAAGCTTACATAATAATACAATTATTATACAAACTTAAGAAAATACGCAGGTATATTTTATTAATTTTTAAAAATATTTAAAACTGTACATACTTATTTGTATTTGTGAACGCGTTGTGATAAAAATAATAATTAAAATATATTATTTTCTCATTATAAGCTTTATTATCCATAAATATGCAAAAAAACTCGCTATAAAAATTAAAACTATCAGCGAAGAAAATTTAAAGTTCATTTCATGCTGTAAAAAGTTGAAAAAATGCCGTGCAATAAACCCAAACATAAACAAGTAAGGAGAGCTAAGTTCGAATATAACCGAACATTTCATACTCTTGTAACTTGTGTGGTTTAAAGCCAAGGAAATACATTCAGGTTTATAAGACCTGCTAGTTAAATGGGGTCTAGATTCAGTTTCCACTTGATTTTATTCATTGTAACACACAAACATTCACCGTTATAAGAAAAACATGCACTCCTAAAGTTACCTGGAAGTTCGAAAATCGTTGTTTGGCATATGGCAGCTAAGGGAAGTATTGACATGATTCAACTTCACAAGAAATTGATTTTATCATTCAGTTTGTATAGCAGCTATATGATATAATGGTCTGATATGGCGAATTGGGGAACTAGTTTGTATATATTCAACCCTTTGGGTATACACGCTTAATGGCATATGCATTAGGCTGTTCAGGGTATAAAAATACTAGATACTTTGTATAGAGATATCTGCGAATGTGGAAAAATGGAATGGCTAATTTAAAACTTCAGGTTCGTGGTGAAAAAACACATTGAAAGGTCATTTCTGCTCAGTAATAAAAAAACTGCTGCAATATATAATCAAATATATTTGTATGTATTCAAAATAATGCTGAAATATATAATTGCTTATATCTGCAAAAAAGTATAATTCCCAAAATATATTAATATTACATGGTTTTTGCGAACAATTTTCGCCAATAAAAAACCAATAAATTTATCAAATTATCACGCAGTTACTTGGTCCACTATATAAATATGTAGGCATGCATTCGTGCACGTCGTGCAGCGCTATTATTTTCCCAAAAATGTATAGTGTGATTAGCTGCCTGCACAGAAATGACCTTTATTTCGTTGCATACTCATATATATATGATATATACATACTAAGCTATGCATTGCCAAATGTGTGTGTGTGTTAAGAAAAAAGCGCTAGCAAAAATGGAAGAAAAACATTTCATGCAATTACCGTGAAACCTGCAGTGATTTTAAAGTAATTTTTTTCAATATTCGCGCTTTTTTAATGACTCACTGAATGCCTGTTGAACCGTCGAATAGGCGTGGGGATTGCCAGTATGACTAGTTCGAATCTATTTAAGTTTATTGCAAAGTACGCATTTCAAGGAATTATCGGCATTTTTGCGAAATTCACATATTTACGTATGAATGTACTATCTGTGTATGCATTTTTATTTACTTTTCAAGTTTCATTGACGCACGTACGTCCTTGCGTGGCGCTTTAGCAGCTTTTTAGATTTTAGAATGCCAAAGTGCTGAATGCCATCACATTTACTTATAACTGCTTGTAATGCTTTTGATAAAAATAGATTGTGATACGCGAAAACTGTTACGGGTTTTTACTCGCTTCGAGGAAAATAACAAACAAACTTAATATTTTTTAAGTTATTTATTATCAAAGCGAACAATTTCCAGATGAGAGATTATGAAGTAAAAATATTTAGTCTATTTGCAAATTTTCTACAATAAAATAGCTAATTGACTCAGTTAAGAAAGTAGTAAATTATCCACAACTAATTGAAAAACTAAATCAATTAGGGGCAATGTACACACCAAAATGCACTTAACTCATTTCATTTTCAATTTAGTTGCAGTTTCTATTTAGTTGACCTTAATTACGTCAATTGGCAAATTGTATAACCACGAACTGTAATCTTGATCTCTCAATTTGACCAATTTGGCTAATACCTATGGGTTTTTGTATATTTCATAATTTTCATATGTAGAAAAATATTTTAGTTCGTGTTTTAAAATCATTTGAGAGACTTGCGGGTTAGCAACCAGCTCAATGCAGCTAAAGGATTTTTTGTGAGATCTTTGGGGCTGGAATCCAAGCAGAACAGTGTCCTAAACTGTTGGATGGTGAACGGTATAGGAAGTGAAACTCTTTATTAATTCCATTGCTGTATAAATTCCGGGTTCGCTGGGTTCGTGTTAAGGCGTACTTATAAAAACTGCAACACGATGCTGAAATTGGAAATTGTTCATTTTTCTAGTTACCAGTACTAAAGTGAATAAATATTTATTTAATAAATACGAATTCTATTATTCAAATACAATTAATGAATACACAATTTAAAAGTATTTCAGTCGAAATAGACATTTTTACAAGTTTCTTAACGCTATCTCTATTCGAAAACACTAATTGAGGGACAACCAATTGAAGACCTCAATGTGCCCACTTTCTAGCGTGTTTATTAGCAAAAACGTTGCCAGAGCTTAATATTTAAAGCACAAAACATTCGAGACTTTCGCTTTTCCGTGTATGCACTAACAGTTATCTAAGCAAAGAATAACTTAAAAACTTTATAGCGAACACATTAATTTGAGCTAGTGAATTTCTAATGGGCATATCTATTTATATTCAAATGGGTAGTAAGTGCTTTGAATATACTTAATTGTCAAATGTTAGAGATTGTGTGGTTTTATCTAGAGCAGTGAGCCTTTTAAATATTTATAATTGAAAAAGTAAGCTGTGTGTGAAGCCATTCTTATGTTATATTTGATATGTATTCAAATCAAAAAAACTTAAAAAGCAAAATTGTACTCGCGCATTAATGAAAGCACGCCTGTTAAGGCTACAAAGGCCAAAAACTAAATCAAGGTCTCACATAAAGTAGTTCGCACATACGCGGCGTTGCCTTTTGCATTTGTCTTTGCCTTAGAGTTATTTGTATTTGAATACGCGTTAAAACAAAAAGCAAAAGTGGACAGATATAAATTTTATTACTAGCCATTCACTCTTCACACACACACACATACATGTATTATATATGCACAAGTTGATGCGAAACTTTGAACTTTTCAGACAAGTTTTTTATTATTAAAATTTTGTCTTTATGACTGAAAACTAGTTCTTGGCTTAAACAAAGTGGTGCGCATGAATAATGATTCGAAAAATATTAATTTCTACATAAGGCTGCTTCGACGTTGTCATTTCGCACCTTGCGCTCAAATTTTGTGATTAATGCCGCGGTCACTTATTCAATAAGCATTAGATCCAAACACAAACACATCGCCAAACTGCAATTAAAAATCGATTTATAGCTAATAAGCATAGCATGAAAAAGTTAATTTTATCAAATAT
>NW_017537134.1:160863-246968 GCF_001853355.1 Bactrocera latifrons
ATATATAATCCAAAAGTATTTTTAATTTTGCTGAGCCTTTACTTAAGTCAATTAAGTGAATTTCATTGAAGACACAAGAAGAAAGTATGAATTACTGGGGATAGCTCGACAACACAAGGATTTGAAAACTCAGAAATCCTAAGAATGAGGGAAATTCGATTAGCAATCATTTTTGTGACACTAATGATAGCCCAAAAGCAATTAAAAACTAAGTAAAGGAATAGTAAATCACTGCGATAATCGCGTTTGAATTCCATTTTTGGCCGAGATGATTATTTTGAGTAACTGTAGACAATACAAAAAGTGCTAGTATGTCAAAACGTTCTCAGCATGTGCTTACTTGTACAACATCAAAAATGTAAAACTTTATGCGAAACTTGTGAGTTGCAATATTGCAACACTGGGGTTGCCGAAATCCGAAATATAAAAGGCAACTAGATAATAGAAATTCTGCTGCCGATTCGGTAAATGTTTCTGAAGATGGCAATTTGTTGATTCCAAGACTTTCTCTTCTCTTCCAAGACTGTCTCAAATCACAACCTGTCAGATTTTGGGAGAGGATTTACAGCTTACATCCATAATAAATTGTTCTCACTCAAGAATTAAAGTCATTGGACCATCGTAAATAACGTGAGTTTGCTTTGGAACAACTTGAAAACGATAACAATTTTTTAAGTAAATCAACTTCTCTGATGAGGCTCACTTTCATCTGAGTTGTGTGGTAAATAAACAAAATTGTCGATTCTGGTGCCAAGAAAATCCACAGATTATTCATAAACATCCATTACATTCTTCTATTTTAACAGTTTGGTATGTTTTTTTGGAGTGTTGGAATGATTGAATGAAGCTGGTGATACCGTAACTGTCAATGAAGGAGTATATATAGATGGTAACCAACTTTTTATGGCTGTAATTGGAATAAGTTCATCTTGACAACATCTGGTTCTTATCGGGGCTACGTGACACATAGCATATGCAGCAAAATACTAATTGCGTAAACAATTTGGAGGTTCGCTTATTCATCAGAAGTATCTGACAAAAGGACATAGATAACAACCTTCGCACTTGCAATTTAATTTAGGTATTTAGATATTATGCAATAAGTAAACTATGGGTATGTTACTAAATATATAAATATATATATACCCCATACTTTGAAAATAAAAATATTAGTATTTGGTGCTGGTTTCCAATTGATTGCATAAAATTATTGAAAAAAGTCCACAGAGGTGCAAAGTAGCGCACACACTAACACTAGCACCGTATAACGGTTAAAACATAACAAAGTACTAGCATTGGCAGCTTTGATATTTATGTATGTGTCGATTTGCATATAAAATTAATTTGGTGTGATTTGCATAAATATTTAGAGATGTAAGCGAATAGAAGGCGAAGTCGCTAGATTATGCAGTTTTAGCGGCCAATAAATATTTATTTGTAAAGCGCATGATGAAGAAAGACAGCAGTGACTGGTGAAGACACGGTTGTCTATGAGAAAGCATATGCATATATATAAACACAAATACATATATTGTATATACATATATTGATAAATCTACATAGTTAATCGAACACTGCAGACAGCTTCAGAGATGAGTTATAACTATGTATATATGTAAATCTACATATATGAGTATAGACTTGTTTACGCGAAAGCGTTCAAAAGCAGACCAAGAGTCGGAATCTAAGCTTTTAGTGGAAATTAGTTTATGCGCTGGTCACGGGAATTTATATGCGTTTTTTTGTATATTATCTACATGTGTTTGTATATGTAATAGCTTATCATTTAATATAATTTATGATCTGCTGTTATGTTCCGATATCTATGTTGTTGCCAATTAAAGCTAGCAGACGTGAAATTAAAAGCGAGATATGAAAAATCGCTAGCACCAGGTAGCGCTACAATTGGCTGACATAAGTATATGTTGTATATGCAATACCTGAATTAGTTATCATAATAAATATAGTTTATGGCATAAACGCGACGAATGAGGAAGCGATTGTCTTGCGCATTAAAAGCCATTGCAAGTCGTATTCTACTTAGACCAGTGCTAATTATTTAATTGACGAGAATTGAGTTTATGTCACAGAAATAATTATTATAAAGATTTGAACAGACAATTCGCATCCGATACAATAAAATTAGATGGACTTAATGTAGAAGGAGGGATCAGTTTCTTGTTAACTAGCTAAGCTTTCATCAAGCCCAGTAGAGCATTTTTTTGGCATAGTTTATTTTGATAAAAAAACATCTCGAAAGTTTAAAATAATCACTGAACTGCTTTTAAGCTTCTGCGAGAGCTTTTTATATTATAGAGCTTCCTTAGATATGGTTTTACTTTCATAAAAAAAAATGTCGTTAGTTTAAAATAATCACTGAACTACTATTGAGCTTTTGCGAAAGCTTCTTATATTGTAGAGCTTCCCTAGGCATGGTTTTTCTTTGATAAACAAACATTTCGTAAGTTTAAAATCATCACTGAACTGCTTTTGAGCTTCTGCGAGAGCTTTTTATATTATAGAGCTTCCCTATGTATTATTAGTGAATGAGTTGAATACTACTAACAGCTAAGAGTAAGAACTTCAATCAGAGCTTTACCATATCACCCAGTTATATTGCCGAGCTTTTTTTCGTAGTGAAAAAGTTACAATTTTTCACACACATAAGATTACACTAGTTAAAATCTATCGAAGCCTTAATTAAGGGCTTTTATGAAAGCTCTTTAAAATTTTCAATGCCAAAAATGAGATTTAATATTATATAATTTTCTCAGGAAAAACTAGAATCAATATTTGGTTATGAAATATTTGAATATATAATCATCATATTTTATTATCAGTTCATAAAAAACTTTTTGCAGAAGCTTAAGCTTTGCTATACTAGAACTTAAGCTGACTTCTCTTGAATAAAAAAGTTGTATCTACTTGTATTATACATATATAAATTTTAGTTTTTGCATAACAAAATTTATTTATTTACTTATTAGTATAATTATAATAATTGAACCATAATTTCGATTCATGGAACCGCTGAACACATAACTTAAAGCTCACTCATAATATTAACCAAATAATATTTTCAAAAAAAGAACAAGTGCAAATTTTCCAGCAATTAAATGAAGCTAACGGCCAATTAGTTTATCTAAAAGTATAACAATATCTACATGGTTCACAAATGTGAACTCCGAACTGAACTATAAATTCAAGTCAAGAAACTTAGTCGGTGTAAAAGTTAAGTTATAGCCATAATTACCCACTAGCAGTTGACCTCCATGCCGCGACTAAAGCAATTAAACGGTTGTTATTGTATGTTTTTGTTGTTGTGCTGTGCAGATACTCATAGTTTTAATGGCTTCATGGTGGGAATTGAAGAATGAAAAACACCATTCCCTCAGCGCGTTGATGGCCTGTGGAGCAAAAGCTGCGACCACTAATGTGAGAGTAAGAACTTAATCGCATAGAGATGGTAAAAATCAAGCAGAGGAGATTCTTAATTTCAGCTGGTGTAATATTTTCGAAAGTAAATGCGAGTAACTGGGCGATAGCGTGCTGAGTTTACAAGTCGCCAAATGATACATAATGAATAGCAGAGTTTCATCATATCATCACTGAATATTTTCCTGATTTTAAAGTTAGGAAAATTAAGTATTCAAAGTCTGTGGAATGCTTCAAATTTATAAACATAAAATCTATAATAATTTATTTATTTTACCAAAAGAAAAAAATACAATAATATAATTGCTTTTTTGGTAAGAAATTACCGCCTATTAACCTTCAATTCCATGCCAAAGAGCGAAAGAACAACGCACTTACGCGGCTGTTAATTAACGCCAACACACCGCGCTCTTCAACAACAATTAATGCCAATCAATTTTTACCACAAATTTCCTATTCGCACTTAATTTGTAAACACGAAGAATCAATCAAGCCAGAAGGTTGCGGTCCGCCTCTTACAATAGGTCAAAGCATCATTCCTTAGCTCGTCTTTATGTACTCTAAAGATCAAGATTATTAACAAGTTCTTGCCAACAAGCTGGCCACATCGCCTTCAAGTTTATTGCTATACATACACATACCTGTGCATACATGTATATATATATATATGTATATACATATATATACGCGCACATATATACATAAGTGACATGTGAATAGCTTCATTATTGTTTTTAACCTTTTTCACTGATATCCTCCTCAGATTCAGCGCCAATATATGCATAGGCAATTATTAACGTAAAATCTACTTGAGTATTGTTGTACGAGAGTGCATCGGCGCAATGATGCGTGTTCCCATTTTAAAGCACTTAAGCCATGAAATCGTTTGTAATGGAGGAAGCGGGCGATTAAGAACTTTTTTCAAGACTAAGATTCAATATAATTGCAGAATATTCATAAATTGATGCTATGAGTTTTCATAGAACATTTGAATTTAATCGCATATTGAATTTTTTTACATAAAGTGAGGAAATGTATGAGAACCTTTTTACAGCTAATTGTTGAAATTTTCTCGAAAAGTAAAAAAAAAATCCATTTTCCTAAGCTTTAGGTCAATATTCTAAGTTTACGAAAATGGCTCACACTCGTTTAGCAGTGGATGCGTGAGTCAACATTTCCACAAGCCCAGAACATTCACGTTTTAACAAAACTTTCAAGCTTATTCACGAATCTCGATTTAATGAAAAATTCAAAATAACAGAATACCAACTTATTTTAAAAGTCTCCATTTAAAGTTCATATTTCTGCCACTTCCGCTGTGGAACTCCTATATTTCAATGTAAGCACTAATTATGAGCTCAAAATTTCATCTTAGCGCTATCATAACTCACTTCAAATATATTATATATGTGGAGTCTAACTTGGCATTTTGATATGGGAAAAAAAAGAATTTCTTCATTCAGCCAAATTGCAGCAAACAGTTTTCTAAGAACCTTCTTCTAATAACCACAGAATAACACATGTATTACTATTATTATACTAATTTATGTATGGAACTTACCAACAACATGCATGTTGTGCGCCGCATTAGTGCTCTCCTCTTTCGCACCCACTTCTGTTGCAGCAGATGCTGACGTCATCGTGGCTGCGGGCTCCGTCGTAGTTAACAATTGTGCCTCATCGTGTAATGATGCTGGCATTGTTGTTGTTATGATTGTTGCCGTTGCAACAGCAGGAGTGGATGCTGAGGCAGCAGTCGTTGAACTCACGTCACTCAACACAGCGTCAGTGGATTGCTCCACGGCATCTGTGGACGTCTTCATGTCAGTCTTGGCTGCATGTAAAGATGTTGCATTCACGCCAATCTCCAACTCCGCGGCAGCGATTACCGGCAGTGCTGTGGTGGCCTCATCGCGCATTGTTGTTACAATTGCAGCTTCATTACTAGGCACAGTTGTGGCGGCTGCAAGTACATTTGCATCATTACTCGGCAATTCCTGAGTATTGGCCGCTGGTGCGCCGACCAAGAGTAATGCACAAAATGCGCTGAGCAGCAATAGACGCAAATGCTGTGCTGTTGTTGTTGTTGTTGCTGTCATTTTGTTGGCGCTTTTTCTTCGTTTACCGTAGAGCGCATACATTGCGGATTTTTGCGGAATTTTTAGCGTTCGCTGTGATTAGGTTTTCTATGTGTGTGTTTGTGTGTGTTCAATGCAATCTATTTTGTTGTTTTTTTACTTTTACTCAGGCTCTTTGCGCGCTAATTTAATTCGTTTGAATGAATATTTTTTGTTTGCTTTTTACTTGTTACGTTCGCTTCAATTTTGTTTCGATTGCACTTCCCTGTTTCGTCAGCAAATCAGCTTAACGATTTTATTAAGATTGGTTGTTGTTGTTGTTTATTCACCTCAACAAGGTGCGAGCGCGCTGTTGACGATTCTCCGATTTTTCGGCTGTTATTTAATCACAAATTGACGACTTCGCCGACTTGCTGGGAGCGTTGATTTTATCACTTCGCTTTGTATATTGCTCACCGGTGATGAACAGTATTTTATTTAATTTTTTCAGCGCACCCAATTAAGGTCACTGTAATATAATTTTTTGCGGCTATCGTTTTGACACAATTTTCATAGAAGAGAAATCAGGTTTTGGATTTCACAATCACATTTTTGTCAATCAAATTAACTGGAAATATATGTAAATATATTTATATAAATTTCTTAAATATGTATTTAAGAATGTAAAACTTTTTGTTTGTTCATCAATCATTATCAATGATCGCAACATCATCAATTTCGGCAACTTAAAGTCACCATCGAGTTGCTCGCTTGAGTCTTTTGTTCTACCAATAGTGGAGTTAAGCAATTTTGGTTCATTCCAATTGCCTTTTCACACTTTGGCACTTCATTTACTTAATTAAGTCGATTGGTGATCAAAGTGTTGATGAAATTTTAATAGATTTTTTGCTATATTACGATTCTCAGTTAACCACATGGTTGCGTACTAAATGAACAACAACATTAATGGTATGGCTGAAACTATGCCAAACACCGTTATTTAGTGCTACACTAAAATTGGGTTGACAAGCGAGCGATCAGTGTAATTACAAGAAACCGATAAAAATAAAAATAAATGGCATACATAATTGTATAGAGATTGTAGTGTGGTGGGTTTTATCTCGAAAAATAACACAAAAAAAAATATATATAATAATTATCATTTTCGACTAACAAACATTTTTTCTTTAATGTCCATTGACAAAAAGTAGTAAAATCAAAAATATGAGCTGCAATATAAAAATTGCAGGAAACTCTATATTGAAACCTTTCTTTGGTGACACATAGAAAAGAAAATCAAAATGAAAACTACTTTTTTAATGAATATTATTATTTTTGTCATTAATATTGGGTAGTCGAAAAAGTCTTTTCGTATTTCTAATTAAATTTCAACTTATTTTTTTTTTTTATATTTTAGCTAATAAATAAAATGTACAATTTTAGTCCAAATATTATTATTTGACAATTTTTATTCAGTTTTCATCAGGAAAAATGTTTTTTATGTAATTTTTATACAAACTGTCCAGTCAAAATTGTCCTCAGAAACAAGAAAGCAGTAGATGTAGCGGCTGCATATATACTGGGTTCTAGGCCAGAAAGGTATTCAGAGTATTGAAATAGCTGATGAAGTTTCCTGTCTACCGAACAAGTACAGGAAAGACGGTATGAAATTTCCCAAAGGGCTGACAGTCGGATTTGGGCGAGATGAAATGTCTTAAATACACACAGGATTGCTAAGATCATTGGCTTCACATGCGAATCGGATGGGCATCAGTAAAGCTGATACATGCAGAATGTGCAGAGAAAAGGACATGAAAGAGACGTTGGAGTATCTATCCCTTTGTCCAGCAATATCTAAAATTCGTCGTTAAAAATATGAAAGTTCAAAGGACTATACGAAGTTTCAAACTTAGTTATCAAGTCTTTCTTAAAGATTGTAAAAAAAGGTTGACGTTAAGTATAACGAATACTTCATTCCAAATAAAAAACAAAAAAACATTCCATCTGGCACTAACTTTTGTAAACATATTCTGAGAAAGGCGCAGACATTTCTTCATATAATTCTTTGCAAAAGCTTGTGGGGTGTTAAATGAAATATTGATATATTTGATATTTTTGCAGTATTGATGCCATAAGCCAATTTGTGATGGAAATCGTGTAAATATCTATACCGTTCACCGACATATTTTGCAAAATCGAATTTCCTAAGTAATAAATATTATTATTGGGAAAGTAATTTTATAGCATTTCATTATATTTATTTATTTATTGTATCAAACCTTAAATAAGTGAGGAGCTATATCTTTTATATCGTGTGTTCCAAAACTGTAATCTTCAAAAAAATTTCTTCATACTGAGAGATTAACGGTATTATAATTCTGTATTCACATTTTGATTTCATTCACAATATAAAAAAGAATTCATTCATTGTCATTAACAAAATATTTATTAAAAATGGGCACAATATTGACCACAATATTTTTTCCAAAGGCAAATTCATATGATATGTTTAGCAGATAAAGGCTGGAAATTCCCGAATTATAACCACAAAATAAAATATGAAAATAAATATGAACACGTGTGCGTTCTGTTGTGCTATCACATTACTTGGCACGATCTACTTTATGACGTCACTTTTGTAGTTATCGGGTTTTTACCACGAACATTTTTTCAACACAATGTTTCATTTCAATAATTTTCTTATGTCCGGAATACACTATTTTTTGCAAGTTTTCACTTTATTCATCAATTTAACATATTTTTGCTTAGAGAAGCTTTTCTACTAATTGCTCATTTGGCTCGCACTTAAGTAAAGTGTGGTGTTTGTTGCTTCAGCAACTGCTGGTGCTGTTGTTGTTATTGGTGCATAACAAATACCCGCCATGTAAATGAGTTGGCAGCGGTAACCTGTAGCCTGACACATGCAGAACACAGCAGCGCAGAGCAGAGCAGGGCAGACTTGCAGACAGGCGCGTTCAAGAACTTGTTTGGCCACAACCCGTTTAAGGCTATGAAAGTTCGTCAGTATGGGTTGCGGCTGATTAGTTTGCTGGCTGTGTTTGGTTTAGGTTTTTAGTTTTCTATACATACAATATAGCAGGTATTGTTATTGCTGTTGCTGGCGTAAGATGGAATTATGGTATTTTGTGTGTATTTCAAATTCAAATCATTGGAATAATTTTGCGACTGTAGGAAATAAGAGAAACCAAACAAAAAATATTTTCTTTTTTTGAAGACACGGAACCGAATATGCCGCACAGTTTGTTTTATTATATAATTTTTTTTTTCCAAAGATTATTTAAAAATACTTAATTACTTTCAAAAGTTTCAAATTCAGTTAAGAGTATTTAACTTTTAATTTGTTATCCAAATCGATTTGAATACATTTTACACAATCTCTATGGAATAATTGGAAAATTGCAAGCACTCAATCCAACACCGGCACTCATTTGAAATATACACCAATGCAGTTTGAACAGTTACCCGTCACACTATGCGTTACGCTGGGCGTTTTCACCCGTCCCAGCCAAAACACGAACTCAAACTGATGTTGCTGCGGCACAGACCAAGACGTGAGGCCCCAACATTGGTAAAACCAGTTAGTCAGCCAAGTGTATGTGAAACTAAAAACACGAAATAGTAAAATCGAGCAGCTTAAAGAGTTGGCCGGGCAGCCTTCAACAGATGAGTTGAGATTCATAAAGTTACGCGCATACACTCGCACACACACACAAATTCATTTCAACGCAACTCATATGCATGTTGTTGCTGTTGTTTTGTCGCTTCTTACGCGATTGCCGCGTTTAATATTGGTATTTGGCTTATTGGCTGTGGTTGAAATCGGGGTGTGGTGAGTTTCGCACCGAGCACTTGTAGGAGTAAATAACAAATAACTTAGATTTTTACGCTCATGCAAAGAAACAACAAAGCAAACTGAAAACAAAATCAAAAAAAATGTATTTGTTTTTGCTTTTGTTTGTTGTTCGCTTTTCAGTCACGTACAACACACATCATTTACACCGCACAAACTTTATGGCATTGTAGGCGATGCTCAATGATTGTAGTTGCCCTGCAGTGCTTTTATTCATTTTATTTGCATCGCAAAATACATATCTACATACGTACATGTGGGAAAAACAATGCAAAAAAGTAGCAGTAAATACAACAACAACTATGCGCTTAATAATATGACAAACTAGCGATCAGGTGAGCGGCTTACACAGGTATTGGCGCTCACAGCGCTCTCACACTCTCTCGCTCCACTAAGTGGTGAATAACTTCGCATGTTGTTGAGTTTAAGCGCTACTCAACAAGGTTCACCAACAGCGGCTGAGCAAATATGCCGTCGAAAGTTATATGTTTCTCAATTCATATATAAAATTGACGAAAGAGCGGCAAGCGGTGATCTACATATTTGGACAGTTCGGCAAGCCTTAACGGCGAGCGCGACTGACAAAAATCGCTTGCATTCTCTTTCGTATATACCGCAAATGAAATGTATGCAATGCATAGGAGCGGTGAACGTTCACGCATCGCTCGTGATTAGAGTGGGGGCAGTCGACATAACAACAAAACAAGAAGCAACAACACAATTGCAATAACGAAGTCGAAGTAAAAGCAAACGCTGCTGCCGCCGCTGGTGTTGTTGCCAAATGAAGCGTTCATCTCCGCGCTTTGTCTGGCACTTCAACTACACTCGCAAGCACACACACACACACACACACATGTATATGTATGGAGAATCGGCGCATTATCGCATATATGAAATAGCCGCAATCGATATGGTTTCAATGACAACCAATTTGCGCGTGAAAACATTGCGAAATCCGCATTGCTATACCGTTGCGTTTGATGAATGAACGAAACAGGCGCCGAGTTTCGTGCTTAAATCTTTCGTTTGCCTCCATTATGTGCACATGAAGATGGATTTTTAATTGTTTTTCGCTAGTTAAGTCAAGTTTTTGTTTTTTAATTTTTTTGCAAGTTAACGGCACGGCACACATAATTAATTGGAGTTGTTATTGGCGCAAAATTTAATAGCAATTAATTAGTTGGCGAGTGAGGCAAATGTTTTAATGATGCACCTTTGTTGTTAATTTTTGTTGTCGGAAAAGTCATATAAGCAGTTGAATTGCGAATATGCTGAATAATTTTATCAAAGACAATAACCTCAAAAACATACTTATACAAATCTACAGTTTCCAATATTATCGTTTTATATGTCCATAAAAATGGTTTCGAACAACACTATGCACAATTTTTGTAATAGGTAAAATATTTTTATACTTATTATGCCTTCAGTAGTTCGGTGAATTTAGAGTATTCAAAATCCATGAACAATGATAGAAGGAAGGCAATTGTGTCTTTAGAGTCTTCAAAATGTCTGAATAATGATAGAAGTATAATATTTGATCCACTTTGGCTATTAGTTGGCTCGAAGTGGCACAAAAAAAATTTTTCTTCATGTTCCAAAGGTTAGAATGATATATATGCATCGCCGAAAACCATAACTTTCCTCTTTTAGTATATGTGAATTCAAAGACTTTTTTTTTTAAATTTCGTTAATTCTTCCCTTAGACAAAACATTGTAACATGGACTGCTTAAAAAGGGTAGAATATGAAGGCTATGTGGACTATTATAATTAACCAGTATTATACAAGCACTTAACTGTTAAAAAGTGACTCATTTCTCAGATAAAAGAAGCAAAAATAGTCGTGGCGAATATTGGTTAAATAAATTTGTATAGCAAAATGAAGATTCAGAATATTTTGTTCATAAGTATGCACTTCACTTTGTATACTCGATCGGTCGGTTTCTATGCATACATACATATACATATATACATATATGTATATACATTTATATCTACATCTAATAGGATTCATTCTACTCACATACACAATAGTCAGTGAAGCGTTGGAAAATAAACTCAAAATATTCATAGGAACACTCTACCTTCGCCCCCACACACCAGCGCTAAAAAGCTACACAATACGAATAAGCAGAACTCTGCATTCAGTTGTAGCGTTGTGGCATGCAACTGGCAGCGATGCGAAGATGCACTGTGGTGTCACTAACTGTGGGGAACGGCTGTAACGCTGCCTATTGCCATTTTGCATAATTTTTAGCATTTTTCTATGCTTCGCGGCCAACCTCGGTGCCTTATGCGAACTCTTTCGCGCCGCAGCCAACAAAAATTGTTCTGTTCTACCCACTTTTCGTAAGCAGTCACAAGGTACGAGGGCTTTGCCTGTAAACTGGCGTGTGAGTATGTGCGCTATTGGTGGGTGCATGGACTGGTAGTTAGGTAAATACTTTGTAATGATGTGTAATTTGCATGGAATTTACAATTTTTGCTCTATTCTTGGCATATTTCCGATTTCTCCGTTATGCTTGATGGAACTTAATAGTGTGAGTATATCAGTATCATTTGTCTATTAAGTTATTTACTGCATAAAAAAGGTGAAATTTTTCTAATTTAAGTTGATTGAAGACATTTGGTATGGATTTCTTTTAAGAAGCGTAATTTTTTACAACTTTAGATTTCTTCAAAGCGATGACTGGTAGGTTGCGAAAGTTTTTCGTTCCTCTAGATAGCAGAGCTGTTGTATAGACATTGAGATTGGGATCAGTGAGCTCAAAGCTGGTCGAGAAGTGTATGACATCTCTAGCAGTAGCATCAGCAGGATGAGAAGGAGTAGCATTTTCCTTGTATTCGTTTGCTCCTAGTTTTGAGTTATTTTTATTAAAAAAAAAATTTATCATTATTTATTCATACTTCTGTTTCATTTTTAAATCATGTAATAAGGGTGAATTTGAGATAATATCTGCTTTATCTTGCATTACGCTATTATTGGAATATACATACATACTTATGCCTCTGTGTTAAATGTGAATTTTTATTGTGTTTGAGCAAGCACAGAATCACAATAGACACATTAGAAATATCGCAAAAAATTTCAAACACAAATATTGTTAATGCAAAAAGCGCAAAAATATGAACAACCGAAAATTTCAATTCAGATAAGAATTGACTTAACCGGTTAAGGTTGAATTTCTTAAACATGAAAATAAAGATTCCGGATATGCCAGGTAAACACAGCAATGAGAGTGACTAATATTTCAATATATATATATATTTTTTTTTGGTTTTAATTGTGCTTGGAAGTCATTTTGGTTCCCACACGTACTAAATTCTGACTAATTTTTTTGTCTATAAAATTACCTGCAATACTCCGTTTTATTTAAACCATTCTATAACATTGTGTCCAAAATATTTTTTTGTTTTTGTATACAATTTATTTTATTGCCTTATTATTTGTCTGGGTGCATACAAACAAAGAAATTTGTTCATTGAGACTGAGTTAATTGCGTGGCTGATCACTTTTCGCGTGCTTTCAGGTTCACAGCTCTGCTTTAATAGGTCAAAAAGGTGAATAGTTGTGGTACGATACATACAATTTGTATAATTTTTTATTGAATTCCCGCTGGTAAATATTTTATATGAAAAAGTTTGAACAAAAAATCGGTACCTTTGCATGAGACCTACAAGTTGTGAGTGAAGCTGTGCCCAACCTCAAATTGTTCAAATTCATTTGCAAGCACACATATGCATGTACATATACAGACGTTCCGACGCGCATGTACGCGCTTGTGAGGGTGCAAGGGCGGAACAGTGCGTTAAAACGCATACGCAACACATTCGTGTCAATATATCAATGGCATATACATACTCATACATCGCGCATATTCAAAATCTCGGCTGGCGACAAAAAGCAAAGTGATTTTTAACTTCGTTTTACTTTTACTTTCGTGTGTAACTGGTTTGTGCGCATGCGTTGCTGCTGCGGCCACTGCCACCTTTGTTTGTACATTTTAATCCCACATTCGTCTTTTACACATTCTCGCTTTGTTGACTATTGTTTTGATTATTTGTAATTTACTTATTTCTCAATGCACTCAATGGGGTGTGTGTGAGTGTGTGGGACATGAGGAAAGTGTTGCATAGCTGAAAGTGGTTGCCAATCAATTTCTGGCACCACAGCAAGCAATTATAATATTGTACAATAAATATTGGCAACACCGTTATCGTCACAAAGAGCGGCAGGCAATTAACAGCATGTTTATTATTTTATAATGAATTTGTTTATATATATGCACATGCATATCTTGATGATAATGCCTCCCAAAATGACAAAACAATTTTTGTAAATATGTAAATATTTCAGCAATTTGTAGAAGCTTCGAAGAGTCAGAAAGAAAAAGTCAATCATTCAAATATGCGCAGCTGCAAGCAGCTCGATTACCGTTAAGGACCATTGATGTGTAAAAAATTAATGACACACAGCAATACCGTTGTTTGTCAACTGTTTGCTAGTATTTTCGTATGTTCAACCTTTTTTACACAAGTCTCGAGTGACCTGCTTGAGCTCTCCTCACGCACTTACATATTGTTTATATTTGTTAATTGAAATTACGCATTTGCACGCTGGCGTACAAATCGTTTACAAAAGTCAACAAATTTGCTTTGTGTCTGACCTCCAAGCTCCTTAAATGTTCAATAGCCTAATTGAAGGTAATTTATTAATAATTCATTCATAAAAATATTTATTATAAAAGTTTAAAAAAATTAGCAATAAAGTATACAATGAAATTTTTTAAACTTATAATTTAAATTCATCAATATAAAAACAAAAAATTAATAAATGCGAGCCAGTAAGTGAAAACAAAAAAGTTTTCTGTAAGGTCAGCGTTACTCTTTTTCAAATGTTTTTCGTTCTTCTCTCATATGGCGAAGGTAGATAGTTTTTAAAAGAAAGCAAAAACCACAGTATGGATTTCAACACCTATCATCAGATAAAGCAATTAAAGAAAAAATAATATACGAACGATGGGTGGTCGCAAAGAGGAAGGGCAGGGGCATATATAAATGTTTAAGGGTTAAATGTGCATTATCACAATTTCCGGAAAACCAAATAAACCTGCAGAAAAAAGTCATATGGCAATGTTGTAGATAATGAAAGGAATTATAGCTTTGTTTTTAGACTTTTCCCACCAAATCGCAAAATTGCCAATTGTTTTTATGTAAAAACTTCAAATAAACAGTTTTTTGTGTCTTTTTTTTTTGCATTTTAATTTGCAGAAATTTCTTTCAAGAAACATACCTTCTGTTGTCCCAAATAGACGGTATTTTTTATTAAAAATATTAAGGAGAAATTCTTAATTTAATTTAAAATCGAAGTAGAAGTTAATTTTCAATCAAGAATTCTAACTTCAAAAAAGAGTATTTCTTGCATTTTGTAAAAGAATTCTAAATTTTCGACCTCTAATTTCTCGCAAATTATTTCTATTTTAATGTTTGTCATTTTTCTTACGTTTTTGGTGGGTTCCAACCTACTATAAGATTTTTTTTTTGTTTTTTTGTGCAAATTTTAAAGACTTTTTAAAGAGGAGAACTTTTTATACCTAAGAACACATTAAGTTGAACTTTTACTGAAGAATTTGAACCAGAGAAATTGACAAAAGTATTATCGAAAATTGTCGTTAGCTTTTGGATATAGTCTTTCTATGAGGGAGCGGCACACGGAAACGTGTTATTAAAACACCATTTCTGGGGAAAAATATCAACACTTTCTTGATGAGTGAATTTTATTCCCTATACCAAGCGAGAAATAATTCTTTAGTGCTTTGTTAAAATTCGTTCAGGTTAGAGGAGCTTTGAGAAAGACGAACCCGGTAGATGTCAAATAGAGGCTGATCGACGTAATTGATCTTCAAACATTTGTGGATGCGTAGAGGATATGTCATATAGCCTTATAGGTACTCCGGAAATAGCAGTAAAATTATTATTTTTTAGAATTAGATAGAAACTATTCGAAAAATATTTTTTTTTAATATTTAGAGAAACTTAAATAATTGAAATTGGACTTATAAAATGCGCCGTATTGATTTTAAAATATGGCAGCACTTATTTTTGGCAATAATTAATATGCAATTCACAAATTTATGAGCTCACCATACAATACCTTCATGTATGTCTGCATGTGTGTATACCAAAGGTTAAGTAATTAAATGATCAATTTTACTCTCCAATTAGCCAATTTGTGCTATTAAATGCCAATGAGAGCTAATTATTATCAATGAATACCATTTCTGCATGCAATAATATTTTTGGCAATCGAATGCTGACTTATTATTTAATTGTTTCTTAGCTAAAGTAAACAATTGCACTCTTACTCACGAGCTGTTCCTGGTATTTCTTAAATGATTTCGTTGAAACTCGCAAAGCAAATTAACTTTCTACATGTTTTAATTTGTGGTAGTACAACGAAAGTGTTGTCAGATATACTCGTATATATAATTTTTTGTCTTTCTGTGCATATGCATATATCTACATGCGTACATACTTGTATGTATGTATGTGCAGTAACAATCCGAATAGCACGTACTGTCAAAAGTTGAAAAAAAAACGCACAAAAAACCTCAAAGAGGAAAAATATAATGAAAAGTTGTCTGAACTTTAATTTCAGGAAAGCGAAAATCTACAACAATAAAAATAATAATAGTAATAAATAAAGGAAAATATTTTTATGGACTGCTGATTTCTACCGGTTGTGTATAATTGACACTTCTTACATTGCGAGTGCTGTATATATATATGTAATATATGCATTTATATTTTAAAAATGTTTACAGAAAGTCAAGGTTGTTTCTGTTGACAAAAGAATTAAGCTATAAAGAAATTATTTCTTTTGACTAATGTAAAGTCATTTGGCCATCACAGTGGCTGGGGAGATTCTGTGCTTAACTACCATGAGATGGACAGTGAACTCAAGTCTGGTCTGAATCGTGTTATATTTATTTTGGGCTTACTTTGTGTAAATAAATAAAACAGAAAAGTAGCTATACTAAAATATTACATAAATGAACTGTTTTTGTTTAAGCAACTCTCAAAAAATATGTATAAGGTATAAACAATATATACTTTTTTAATATTTATTTTAGCATTTTTTCTAACATTTACTATTGAAACAAAACTTTTAATTTCCACTTACTTTTAAGGGAATTTTTGCACTTTCAAACGACTTTTTATATGCAAACTTCAAATGAGTCATTCTCGAGTCATTTTAAGTTTACTTTTTTCATGTTGTCATACGAAAATTCGTTTTTAATTCTTGATAATCTGGAATATGACCATTGGATAAAAGCCACAGCGGCAACAAATACTAGCACAAAATGTATTTGAAGAAATCTTGACTATTTGTGTCAGCGGCTCGAGCGCGAGTTGAACAAATTCCAAGCGACAAATGAATTAATTACAAACGAAAGAAACTGGCTTATAAAAGTCTCAAGCAACCGAACTCACCGGCTCTTTTTAAATGGCAAATATATTCAGGCGTTAGTATATAATATGTGTTTATATGTATATGTGGAAGTTGATGACAAAGTTGACTACCTTCGTGTATGAGCAGGTTCTTGACATTCTAGTTCTTTTGTTCCCCAAGGCAAAGTCACTTACATGGCAACGAATTAATAGCGAAAATATTTTTATAAGTCAATGTACATATGCCTGTATGTGTTTGTATATACTTACATATGTGGATAATTAGAAAATTGCAATAAGCCATGTGTATGTTAGCCTGATAAATAATATACTTAAATGCATTAAGAGCTTACAAACTTACGCTTGAAAATTTGTACACTTTGGTGGGTGATTTTTAGTAATTAAGTTCACTGCTCTAATATATTCAAAGCTGCTACTTTATTTTTAACAACAACTTCACAATCTGAGTAATAAAATAAAACTACAAATTTTGATATTATATGTTTAGAATAAAAGTACATAGATTAGCTAAGATTAGTTCTGCCAAGAAGTTCTTCAATACAGAAAATATTTTTCAATTCGTGTGCATTCCAAAATATTCTTTTCTAGAAAGATTTTCATCCACAGAACTCCTACTATATCTATAATTATAAACAATTACTCTTTTCCGAATATGGGCAATAACATTCTTTAGCCTGACCAATACGATAGTATACAAATAACTGGCTAGACTATAGAATTCTACGCAAAATGTTCCGCGGACTGTTTTATACTCATCATATGAGTAGGTATAATCTCTTATGGTAAGAAAAATAATTAGTTGTTAAACTTCATCTTCTTGCATTCTTATTTGCTAATCCATCCATTTTCGAATATAAGAATACTTGTTGGTAGAGAATATTCGACCTTCGAAACTCTAATCTAATTGAGTTTGGTATTCTCGATTTCATTGACCGTTCTTTAGCGCTTGCGCAAGCCCTTACATCAATGAGAAATAGAGTCATCGCTATTATAACAAATTTAATCATGTGATTCAGTTTAAATTTTTACTCACGACCCATACAATAATAATCACGTATTCAGTGTTAACATTTTCGGCAGCTACTAACGTTCCATTAAACGATATATAATTTTGAATTTTCCCAAACAGATATGATACATGAATGTTATATACCCACCTTACTACCTATGTATGTAGAGTGTGTTTACTCAGATCTTGTGACTGTTAAGTCTTTTGGGATTCAAAAAGCATGAAATAAATCAAAATATTGTCGAGACATGAACGGAATCATAAAAATCAGTATAATAGCTTCTTGTTAATTCGCGCAATATTTTTAAGGCACTGTTATGAATAATAAAATTTCACACAATTGCAAATTTATAATTTCACACCTACATACATATTAACGCATGACAATAGCAACTGTGTATACACTAATATATTTTTCTGTTAATTCAAAATCTCATTTTTACCTACTTAGCTGTCAAAAGCGCGCGAATATTTCATATAAAAGAGGTTTTTGTCGAGAAAAAAGTCGAAAACAGCCCAAACTCCTTTTATTCATTTGTCAAATTTAAAGCTGTGGGTAGATGTTTTCGGATTTTTTGTTGTTATTTTTATTGCGATGTGACCTTGAGCTTGCCATAGATATTTTTTAGACACAGAAAATACAGGCAAAACTTAACAGTGGCACACAACTGTCACATGACATTTGCATGTGTATATATATGTATATGTGCATATTGTGGTAAGAGTTTTAATTGAATAGTTTTGTGTATGAATCTACACACTGTTTTTTCAAATGCTTTTCTAATACAATCAAATTATATCAAATGCGATCAGAGCATTGAGTTGGCCAAAGTGGTTTGGCAGCAAAAGCAAACAGTGGCCAAAATAAGTTGCAAAGAATATTTGACTAAAATCGTTATTTTTATTGAATGTAAATTATTGACAAGTGTTTGAAAATTAAGTGTAGTTAAGGAAAGCAAAGAGTGAGTCCAATAAACTAACTACTGACACTAGAAATTACTTAAAATTTTCGAAAACGACAGAAATTTCACGGTATGAAAAATTTTCCATAAAACCAAAAAAAAAAATATTTAAATATCGCTAAAAAATTTTAATAAAAAAATCAGCGCAATAAATTGATCGTTTCTATTTTTAAAATTTTTTAGTGCTTTCTATCAGCACATTAAATTTAGCATGCATTCCGCTTGAACTTGGCCTACTATCAGTTTATTATTGTCACATGGACGATTATCGTAGTTTTGATTTGTTTATTGACTAATTAAATAAGTGTAACAATTAATAATAATTTTTTATAGCGTGTAATTTATGCGCATACCGCGAATGCTATAATTAGCGAACGATCAAGCGATATGTGGTTTAAAACTTTTTTTTGGGTTGTAGTGCGGAAGCGATTTGTTATTAGCAGGTTTTGAACGATAAATGCAGCGTTGGACCTTCCTGTGACACATTTACAATAATTTATTTAATTATGGGTTGCTATGTGACTTTCACATAGTTTTTTGAAATCGAAAGAAGTTAAGATACTATTAAGACCATTTTTTTTTATGAAATTTTCGAACTGCAGCCGCCAAGGTTTCATTATTTTTTTAATATTGTTCAATAATGAAGACACTTTGTTCTATCGTGTAACGCTCCATTTTTACTAAGCCTAAATTGTCAGCTGTCAAACCGTTAACTACATAATTGGCGAGCAATTTCAACTTGCGTTAATTTTGGACACCCTGTATTTAAGTTAAATTTTGTATGATTATTATGTTGGCTAGTCGGAATAGTCTTTTCGTATTTTATCATTTTTAATGCCATGGCAAGCCACCAATGAAGTTTGTTAAATTTACGGAGACGATGCTGTATCAGTTCGTATATCACAACAATGGTTTGCTCTTTCCCTTCTGAAAAGTTCGATGTGAATGATGCAGCTTGCTCTGGTCGACCTATCGTTGAAAAAATCGATGAAATTATGAAAAAGATTTACCAGGACCATCACATAAGCAGTCATTACATCGCTAAGACACACAACATTCATCATCAAACAGTTTTGAACCATTTAAAAAAGTCTTCCTATAAAAAGAAGCTCGTTATTTTCGACGTGGATTAGCTCATCAAAAGTGCATAGATGAACTTAATCCAATTTTTGACGATGCAGCTCCATCAAACACCATTATTTATCCATAGAATGGTGAATCAAATCGAGGTCGTGGATCACTCTAAGACGAATTATGTGGAAGTCGCCCAAAATCAGTTGATATTTGGGAAACTATTGGAGCTGTGCGTAAACTGATACTGAAAGACCTATGGTGAGATGGTAACAACTATAGTCATTAGCAGCCTTGGCACATCAGCCCGAGCGTTGGCATGATGAAAAATACTTTCTGACTTCGAGTTGATGAATTGTTGCTGGTAGTGTTTCTCGTTAATATTTTCACCCGGTTTTATAAGCTCCTAATACAGATTAAGTAAAATTAGCTTTAAAACCAGTATTCCTATTTAAGGTAGGAATAACATAATTGTGTATGGGAAAGAAATATTTGATACATATAACAATTTCAGTCAAAATAGTCTAAAAGAGGCCTTTGTTTCGCAAATCTATTAAAAGTATTAGTAAAAAGGAAATATTTTAGTAGATACACACCCTTACTAGAGCTGAAAAAAAATATAACAAGCATCAGGAGTTTTATACACAAAGTGGTTTCTGTACTTAAAAGCAGGAAATAAGCTGAATTGCTCGATATAGTAAACCACCACAGGCACTATTTTTTCACATAAGCTTCATATTCACATGTGCACATCGCAATTGAGGCAACCAAGTGTGCTCATATGTACCGCACAAGTATATTCAGCAACTTGGGTGACACTTTCTCGCCACAACAAATCCAAGTTATGTGCGTAAGCTAATCTCCAGTCGACTGCTTCCGCTGATTTGCCACATAACTGGCTTAACTTGTCGCATGACAAGGTGGCAAAACAACTGACAGCACTCTTTGAAGTTTATGCTCCGATTAATGGCTAACCTTGCACTTCCGGTCGAATACAAAAAACAATTATAATAATTTGAAAACAATTTTGAAATCTTCAAGTGCTGAGACATATTGTATATATTTTAAATTTTATTTTACCAAAATCAAAACTTTATAATAATAAATAATATGCTTTTAATATTATATATATTACGTGAATGATCAACAATAATTCGAGAGGTTGAGTCTTGACCACCAAAAAAGTTTTCATCAACTCCAATTTCTTATTGAATGCCAAGCATATATGTATATTTAACCATTTCCCTAATTATTAGTAATTATCATAATTCCTTCGCCACACACCAATAATAAAATGAGATTGTACAATATCAAAGGTGAATAACACCTTTTGAGTAATTGGAGAATTTTCACTTTATAATAAGCAACAACAAGGTGTCTGTTTGTATTTTAATTTCGATGCCGCAATGACAAAGAGGAAATAACTACAATATCTACTTCGAGCTCAAACAATTTCTGTTACTTTTATGTGTGTGTGTGTGTGTGTGTGTATAAGTCAGAGTACTAAATAGTCACATGCCCGAGTATTTATTACAAAAGTCGTAAAGTGATATGAGTAAGAGCAAATGCAACAATAAATTGATAGAAGCTCAAAGTTTGCATGCAGCATGACATGTGTATGTGTTTATGTGCATTCGTAGAGTGCGAGTGTGAATGAAATAATATGTACGTGATGATAAACATATCTGTAGTAAGTGATTGTTTTGTAAATAAAGAAAGGGAAAGTAATTGTGTGCAACCGCGAAAAGTGAAAGATGTGTTAATGAAGAGAGTAAAGAAGAAATGATATACATACATATGAACATATCTCAATAACTTCGTATTTCAAAGCCATATCATGCCGAATATGTATGGAAATCGGAATTGCATGGAACCTTAGATTAGAATAGGTTTAAATGGCTGATCCCCCAGCGGGGCGGAGGAATCACACTTACTGTTCATCCAGACTTTTGTGAAGCCAAATTAAAACATTTCTGTGGCTAGCTATTAGCCAGCAAAGCATCCTAAACCTATCACAAATGTGCTAAGGTGTTTTATTTCTATTTTTTCCACATCTGAGATGACTTTGCCTTGTTCTGGCAAAAGCATTCGAGGAGAAAGTGATGAGATGCTTCTCTCTCATCTTCTTCAAATCAGCTGATGCAGCTTGCATCCGGTAAGATGATCAATATTACTGCATGAATCCCGATGGGATAGTGTTCAGTTTAAACTCCTATAAGCCTTGAAAGGAGAACCTCACAATTGTTAAATGCTCCTTAGATATCGAGGAAGGTCCCTACCGCAAACTCTTGCACCTCTCGAGCCATGAATATACTCCAATCTAATTCAGTTTGCATACATGGGCACTAGCCAATTGCGTGTGAGCGGGGCCGTCCATTACAGTTACGCGTATATAATGCCATCCGGCCCAGGGGATTTGAAAGGTTTGAAAGAGTTGATCATCCATGTTAGGTGGCGTTTATTCCAAAACGCCAAAAAAAATGCGCTGTACGTTCTAGACACTCCGAGCGACGCGATCCCATTGCAATGATTGCTCGAAAAGTGAGCGTGCAGGAGTAGGTTAAGAGTTTCGGGCTGCTTACATTCTAAAAGTACCTCTTCCTTAAAGTACCCCAAAAGTAACCTCAAATAAGTTACTTAACCATTCTTATAGCAATAACTTCACCAGGTTTTAGTGTTCGATTTTTGGAGTAATTTTGAAATAGAAGCCTATGATTGGAAGGCTAAAATCCTAGCTCCCACCCCCAGTGATAGATACAGTTATCAGTTTGTGCTCAGATCTTGGACCCAATTTAAATTCAGACGATATTCTTGTCGCAACTAAAAAACATGATTCTTGCTATAGTAAATATTATGCAACAATATGAATTTGCCACCGCTTCGAAAATGAAAATGGTAGTGGTGCCCCAAATTTCTTGTAAAAAATGGTGTTAGTCTGTTAGTCGAATTTAAAAATCAGAAAAAAAAATAACAGTGAAGAAGAAATATAATATTTGGCTTATAAAATTTAATGAGGGAACGAAATATTTCCAATTTATAGATTCCTGAAAGATTATGAAATATTGGCACCGATGGAAGTTGCATTAATATTTCATTAGCTGGCCTTAAGCTACACAAACAGCAGCAATAAATTTTTGATGCAATAAAGCAACTGGAACCAAAAGTTTAACTTCCAAATGCAGCAAGGAGTCACTTCTTCAGGAAAGGTTCCCTTGGAAGCAAAATGCCAATGCTTTTAAACATTAAGTTTTATCACTTGAACTTTAAACTTACCCATTAATATAATTTTATAACTTCGACTTGAAAATTATTCTTTACTTGTTCATTATCTTAAAAAATGGCCTTAGAAATTGAAACAAAGGAATTTTAGGTATGCGCTCCCTCTGTGGCCCCTTTCAAAGTCAATTATAATCGGAGGTTATAAGCAAACACTTTGACAATATAAGACCATTGCATGGATATCAGAAAATTCGTGCTTTCAAACACAAGTCAAATATGCCTTCATAATTACTCATGCATAAATATTTGCTTTTATTCACTTCCAATACTTGACCATCTCACTTCACTCCGCTTCGCTTAAATCCGAATTATTTAATGCAAAACAAAAGCAACGAAAATTTAGAGAAAACAATAATGCAAATTCAAATTCATTAATGGCAAAGCATTGACATCCACCGGCAACTGAATTGTGGTGTGGCGTGGTGTTTCTGCAAAATAAAAAACTGCATGGCGGCTTTGGCAGCCATGACGATGATTGCGATGACTCTGATGACTTTCATGGCTTTGGTGGCTTTCATGACTTTTCATTTTTCGACTGTGGCAATTTGCAAAAGGAAGGAAGTGTCCTATTAATTTTTGTTTAATAGTTGTTTGAATGCTTCAGCGAAAATGATTGAAGTTGAATATTAAACGGACTGTCCATTGAAAACATGAAAATGAGGCAGACACATGCATATCTGTATATATGTATATATTGTATGCATATATCAACTTAATCAGTTTGACCACACAGCGCAAATTATGAAAGCAAAGTGCTTTCGATTTCTGTAAAGAAATGTTATAAAATTTGTAATTGTTAGATTTGCATAAGGAGAGGTACATGGTAAAAATTCTGCATATTAAAAAAAAAAAAAAAACAGATCATTTCGATGTTTCACAGATTACATGAAAATATTTAAAATGAAAAAAAAAAATTATTTATCTCAAATATAAATACACATTACTTCCGCTAACAGGGACAATAGTGCTTTCAGTTAAGAAATATGGTTCTCAGTGAACTGATTTGCGAATAGATCGAATCGATCGAACGAAATATTTTGACTTAAACCTAAACATATCTTCACTAATAAATTTAAAACCCACACTCACAGACCTCTGAATAGCATAGCTTAAATTGTTTACTAAATGCGAGCCGACAATAATCCAATTTTTCAATATATTTCTGAACTCAAAATTTGCGAGGCATTTGCTCTCAGTGCACATAGCGTGATTTTTTAGTCAACAACCCCTAAATAAACGCAGTCAAAGTTGCCTAACTTGTATGCCACACTTCGTAGCATGCAACACATTTGTTTGTTCATTTATGGTTTTTATGAATGGTGGTGTTGTTATTGTACTAATTGCACCGTCGTTTGCTTATTATATCTAAAATGCCGGTTATACGAGGTCTGCTTAACGGTTCCGTGGCGAAACGAACAAACAAGTAGTATAAGTAATTCATGCAGCATAGCATATAAACACCGAGTAACATCAACAAGAGCGCATAGCCGCTGGCGTACGCCGATGATATTGATATCATTAGTCGCAACAACCGCGTCGTTAGTTCTGTTTTCTCCAGACTGGACAAGGAAGCAAAGCAAATGGGTCCGAAGGCAAGACGAAATATCTCGAAATATTCGCGACTTGGGTCTCACTGTTGGCAATCATAACTCTGAAGACGTAGATATTCTCGGCAATAGTATATTGGAGCCCGTATCAATATCCAAAACAATATCAGTTTTTAAATCCAACATAAATTCACTCTTGCCAACTGGTGCCAATTTGGACAGAGTAGGCAATTGAGAAGTAAAGTCCTCTCTCGACGAACAAAGACCAAGCTCTTCAAGTCACACATCATCCCGGTCGGTGTTACGAGTTTGCGAGAAAAAGGTTCTGCGGAAGATTTGTGGTCCTTCATGCATTCGCAACGGCGAATGCCACAATAGATAGAATAGAATAGATGGAACGATAAACTGTACGAGTTATAAGACGAAATTTACGTAGTTCAGCGAAACCCGAGGCAACGGCTGCGATGGCTAGGTCCTGTCGTCCGAATGGATGAAAGCACTCCAGCTCTAGTAGTACTCCAGACGTAGTAGCTGCCGAGGGAAGTAGAGGAAGAGGAAAACCTCCACTCCGTTGGAAAAACTAAGTGGAGAAGAACCCGACTACTTTTGGAATCTCCATTTGGCGTTAAACGATATAATAAGGAGAGGCAAATAACCTCATCAATAAATGAGTGCTTGCCGAAATTCGTCTTCTTTCTTTACTTGAAATTGTGAGCTTCTATTTTGGACCCAACTTTGCAGTTGTATCCGACTGGAACTAGTAGAAACATGCTTAACCAACAAGTAGTCAATTTGAATAAGCAAGTGATAGGCAAAGTTCTCTCTCTAACAAACAATCAAAGTCACTCATCACACCCTTCTAAACGGAAATGACTATATCAGCCAAGGCGCCTAAAAATTATGAATTTCGACGGCTATTTAAAAAAAAAAAAAAAACTCTATTACTTTAAGGAAATATTCGGCAAAAGACAACTGCTTACTCAACCGTCCTCGTAACTACATACACACATAAAATCGCTGGCCGTTTCAGTCTGCTGAGCTGTTGATGACGGCAACCTGTCTGCCGGTTTTTGGCGACCTGTGTGCAATTTTTTTTCCTTGCCTCCGTTGCGTGGCGACTATATAATGGAGATTGGTGTATGTTCAACGTACCGGCGCTTATGATTGTTTTCTTGGCTATTTTGGCGTCTTATGAATATGTGTGTGTAAGAATACATGCATTTTGATTTGCAACTGGTATTCATTCCAAATTTTTGTTGCGCCTTTTGTTCCCTCGCATTTATATTCAGTTTCCAATGGCACTTCCGAGCATTTCAAAGCGATAATGTGTCCAGTAAATGTCCGCAAGCGGCTGCGCTTGTTGTTGTGTTTTTTTTGCTTTAGGTGAATGGGATTGTAAGCGGATTTGGTTTAACTTTATGCACATATAAGCCGCTTCAAATATATTTATACAACTATCAACAAGCCTTAAGAGGCTGTGCGGTTAGTTATGATTGAATTAAACCAGATTGTTTGGCATAATGCCAATTGCCTTTGTAAGCGTTTCCAGTTGACTTTGAACGAATTGCTTTATGATGACAACCGAGAAAGGCAAAAACGCTAATTAGCAAAGAAAGCAAGTTACAATGTAGTGTATAGTTGTTGGTTCGAAAGTAGAATCGGAAGTTGTAATACAATAATTTTCGGATTTATAAAAGTCCCGTAAGGAACTGCGGAGAAAGAAGTGTTGTTGTCGTTAAAGAAGGTCTGCGAGCCTTTTTATCTTTATGGCCATGCAGAATAAAAAAAAATATTATCTTGCTTGGGAGAAAAAAGATAAAAATAGAAAAAAAATGTAAATAACAACTTTTGCCTGCTAAAATAGCGCTTAATTTTTATTTTCAAAATTGTTTCAACTTATCCACACATATAAGTAAATATCTGTACAGTGCACGAAATCATCTGAGTCTTAATAAAACGACTTGAAATGCCTCAATCAAGATCAATACGTCCTCACGAGACTTACAGTACAATAATCTTGAGTTGAATCCATCTCATTATGTAGCGCAGTGGCTCACGGCAAAAGGGTCACGTATACGGCTCGTCGCACATTAAGGCTGCTAAGCACTTAATATGCACTTACAGCACATACATATTCACATTGCAGCAATCATACATACATACAAAAGCACTTTGCGCCAAGCGAGCCAAGTGCAGTTTCGTTGCATGACAATGCTCTGTGGCACGGCGACTTTGCTCAAAGGCAAAATCGATGCAACTGCGCACGAAAATAACAATTTTAGCAGTTTTGAGACTTTGAAGCAGCGCGCTAAATACAAAAAACCTTGTGTTTTTATTTACTTTTGGATGCTATACCATTTTGAAATTGAAAACTCGTGATTTTGATTACAAATATTTCAAGTTTTTCGCAAAAATATTGATTGTTGAAAAAAATTGCACAAATTATACTCGGCACTGCCAATTTTCCCTTTCTGTTTCCGCTCTTTCCGCTGTTCGCTTACTTTTTAATATTTTAATACTTAAACTGACAGAGAAAGCGTAAATTAGCAGGTCTCCTCAATCGTGCAGCTTCAATTCATTGCAAGTAATCGCATACCAAAAATTGAAACTAACAAATCGCAGAAACAATATTTACGAAAATTAGACAAACACGCTCACACAGCACCGTAGCCGCGAGTAATTGCTAATAATTCACTTTAATTATTGCACAATTCAAATTCGATTAACACGTATACGACATGTTGGCCCGCCGAATGCATGGCAGCGACTCTGCTCATTGAACTGCGTTTGCCTTGCACTTTGAGGCAAAAATTCTCACTTTGTTTCTCACTAAATGTTTTGTGAGCGTTTGTGTGAACCCTTTTTGTGGCATCGCAACCAAACGCGCTGTCTGACTACTTGCCCGTCCGCCTATCTCGGTATGCATGTATGTGCGCAAGTATTTATAAGCCATGCTGTTGATGTTTGTTGCTCCTGCTGCCGTGCTGCCTGCTTTTCACATTGCCATGACTGTTGCTCAGTCAGTCACTAGCGGCGCGGCACAGCTCAACAGCATCCAAGTACGCTGCCAACGCCATAAGGCTTTGCTAAAAACGAAAGTTACGCATACAAAGAGATTTATGCATGCACCTACAAATAATTGCTACATCCATAAACACCACTACTCATGTAAATATCGGGATGTATGTGCATAGGTTTGTGCGCAATGTATTGTATGCCGCATACAATAAAACATTTATAAATAAATGCAAAAATAGTTGAAGAAAAAAGCACGGTTATTTGAATGCCGTACTGCTGTATGCATGTCTATGCATAAAGGGTGTGCCATGCAGGGCATATTCTTACTAACAAAAAGTAAAGTTTTCATTTCATTTTCGTTCATTTTACTGCTTTTGCCTCACAAGACAGCACTCGGTCCTTGAGATCCTGTCTGTGAGAAGCCAAGCGTTTCTGCTTAGAAATTTGGTTCCACCGATTAGCTGCTTAACTGCGACTTAGCTGTAGGTTACCCCTTACAGCCAATAATTCTTGTGCTTTTGATATTTCAATGCAAATTGCCGTAATGAAACACCCTTTATAGCATAAAGTGCTATTGGATTTATTCTATAAATGCTGCGAACTAGTAACTACAGAAGCCTGAATAAAATGTATTGAATGAAATCCATTATAACTGAGTTAAAGGCTACAGGAAGAAAGAGGATTTTAACAAATGATATGAAAAGTTGTACGAGGGTTGCTTTCAATTGTTCGAAAATCGGACTATCCAAGTATACTGAGGCGATGATTGACTGCTCTTATATAAAGTTGTATATATTTCACTATACATTTAAGAAGAAAAAATATTTAGTACTTTTTAAAAATTGGAAAAATGAACTTTCTCATTGTTAACTGTTCACTCAACGATAAATGCTTTGTGTTACCCAGATTTTAATGAGTCTAAACTAAGCAAGAAGCGTGTTCTAAAATCAGCCCTTATTTCTCCCTTCAGTTCCAAAAACAAACTAGAAAAGTAAAATTTGTGCTTTCAAAAATAGAATGTATCATATATTGCAAAATTGTCTTAATCAAGGTAAACGAAGAATTTTCATAATTGGTAAAATTAATACAAAATTAATCATTATTAAAAGTTAATACAATTTAATTTTAAAGCACTACAAATTTTCCAATTTTTTGTTAAGACAGAAGTGTAAGCTGCAACCCTCGTAACAGAAAACTTCAAGTATTCAATTATTGATTGCGCTGATTAATAAACATAATTATTACGTGACTGCGCATAAGTATGTATACATATGAGTGTCTGTATATACATATGTACACCTATACATTTATACATATATATTGTAAGCATCAGCTTCTTTGCAAGATTGGAACCAAAGTGTGCTCTACCTAACCCCAAAAAGTTGCCTCACAATCTGAGCCGTGTACTAAGCCCAGGAGGCTTAAGGTCTTATCGTCTATAAGGTCTTATCGAGTATATTGTGTGAAGGATTAAAGGCCTCCGTCAACAAACTGATTTTCAATATGCCCCAAATCTTGGAAAATACCCGTTTAAAGTCGCCTTCGTCCTGCGCAAAAAGAAACTCCTGCTATGCTAAATAGAAAAGGTACAAACTTCTCTAAGATTGTGCAGCTGCTGGCGTACGCTGATAATACTGATTGAAAACCAAGGCAGAATCACTTTTGCCAACAGATGCCACTTTGGACTGAGTAGGCAATTGAAAAATAAAGTCCTCTCTCGACGAAGAAAATCGTCGACCTTAGGAGTAGTCGAGAGACAGGTTTTGCGGTCCTTGCACATATGGTCCTTTGCACATTGCCAACGGCGAGTACTGTATGAGATATACGGCAGCATTCACATAGTTTACTGAAACAAGAGACAGCCTTGGCTAGGTCATGTTGTCCAGATGCAAAAGAACACTCCAGCTCTGAAGATTTCGATTCAGTACCCGCCGGTGGAAACATAGGAAGAGGAAGACCTCCCCTCTGTTGGAAATATCAGGTAGAGAAGGTCCTGGCTGCACTTGGTACCTCGAATTGGTGTCAAATTGTGAAAAGAAGAAATAAATATCATAACCCAACGCTTGATCAAAGCTAATTATTGAAATTTTTAACCACCTATCTGACAAATCTGAACTTTTAAGAGCTATATCCATAAATGTGCCTATGAAATTAAAAGGATAATTTTGGAACTTGAAAAACTCTGACCGGGAGTCAAATCATCGATTCACTCAGCTGCCGCCTTATGCTTACATACATGTGTACTATGTTTGTATATCTAACAATATTTATTTCCGTTCTAGTTATTCAGCAGTCTAACTCTGAAATTTGGTTACGCCCACTCATATCCTGTCCCAAATTATTCTCCGGTTCTGTTGGTAGAGTATGAATATTATTAGACATACATGCATACATATATACACTTTGTTACTGGCGTAGACATTCGCTTAACTATGTCAATGCCGTCGTACATCTGACATGTTGACATCGTCCAAGCCTCTGCACCATATAGCAGTTTTTGGTAGCAGAGTTTGGTTTGGTTTTTGTTCGTCGAGAGAGGACTTTGCTTCTCAATTGCCTACCCAGTCCGAAGTAGCACCTGTTGGCAAGAGTTATCCTGCGTTCGATTTCCAAGCGGACATTGTTGGTGGTGTTTACACTGGTTCCCAAATATACGAAACTATCTACGACTTTAAAGTTATTATACGTTCTCTGGTAACTGTCACTACTTTGCTTACTTTCTATTTCAAAGAACATAACAAAAAATAATTAATTTCAAAAGGTTAAATACCTTACTTACACATATAAAAAATTATAAATATTTTTTGTTTTCTTAACTACATTCATATGAATCTATGTATGTATGTGAGTTATGTTTAAAATATAAATATGTATGCCAATTTCTTAATGTGATATAGGTGATTGGCAACGCGTTTGTGACCAAAATGTTGCCTACTAACAGGCGCGGGCATAAATTATCAAACAGCTGTTCACATTTTTGTGATTTCCACGATATGGTAATATTGTACTTTAAATTATTAAGATTCGTATAGGCGGGATTAGATTCAATTTAAATTGTTGTGTTGTAAAGTTAAACATCGTAATAAAGTGTAAGAAATGAATCCGTCGTCCACGCGACCTACTGGACGCTTTATACGTGGTCGTGGACGAGGTGGAGGTGCTTATCGTCCGTATTTTTATTTTCGTCGCAACGGGCGTACGATACCGGCTGGTGGACGCGGAAGCACCAATGCACCGGGTCGTGCAAATTACTCAGGCTGCCGTGGGCAAAGACGCGGAGCAACCCAAAATAACTATTATACCCACCCACCGAATGTAGTATTAGATTCGTCTTTTCTGCGGCCAGAATGCTATGCTGCACCTGATGATATCCAACACACAGTTCAAAGTTTTCGTGCTGATATGCCACCAAATTGTCCCGGTTGGCATTTATATTTTCCGCAAGAACCCTATAATGAAACATCAGAGTTGGCAGATCGTATTAAAGCGGTTGAAGAGTATTTTATAAAAAATCAAGAGACTTATATATTTAAAAAGATACAACACGAAAAGTACTTTAATTTGGAGGCAATACATGTTTGTGGCGACAAAACGCTTACAACTGTTTGGCCGAAATTAAAAGAAGATATGCTGGAGCGTACGTCACGTACTCTAGCAACATTTGCCGTCGCCATGCACAAAGTAATAACAATGTCTGCCGTAAATAGTGCAACCAGTGAGCTGGTCAGTAGCAGTACCGCTTATGTGCCTCGTTGTACTTTACCACGAAAAATATACGTACGACCGAATGGTTTTGCCGAAATTGATTTAATTTCACACTTGAACAGAACGATGATAGGGAGCTTATGCAGTGTGCGTGGTGCTGTGTTTGCCATAGGCATAGTAGAAGCAGCGGCCACATGGATAGCATATAAATGTCCGCGCTGTGGACAGGAGCAAGCAATGAGACAAACCGGTAAAAAAACTGCATACATTCTAAAACTTTAATAATGATTAACATTTTTGAATTACAATAGGATTTTACATATCACGACCGCATTGCTGCAAAAGAGAAGGCTGTCTCGCGAAAAAGAATTTTATAGAACAGCGTTCCTCACCTTACACACGAATCACCCCGCAACAAATTATACAACTTCAGGAGACCAATATACAAGCGCCTATTGATAGAGAATACGATTCATCAAACATGCTTGATGTCGAGTTAAAATACGACTTGGTTGATACGCTCGTAGCGGGTGAGGAGGCCATTATTTGTGGCATAATTAAAATACGTACATTGGACGACGAGCAGAATGCAAATCCATGTTCCTCTGTAACCACAAGTAAACTCTACATGAAAGCAGTTTCCATTAAGAAAGCAAAACATTTTGGACACACATTCACTCAACGAGATATGGATGCAATTGCCATGATAAATTCTGAACCAGATAGTTTTAAGCTTCTATCACATTCAGTTGCGCCTGAGTTACATGGACAAGAGATAGTAAAAGCAGGTATTTTGTTATCACTTTTTGGTGGCGCTGGTTCACAAATACATGACGAGTCGGAGATTAACGTCTTATTAGTTGGTGATCCTGGCATTGGCAAATCTCATTTGCTCGAGATGTCTGCAAAAATTTCAGAAAAAGGTACCAATATTTCTAAAACTTCCCTTACATATTTTTCATATTGCACATTTCTTTCTTCTTAGGCACTTTTCTCAGCGGTAAACATTGGTCTCCCGCGACACAGTCTCTAACTACCGCACTTCAAGGTCGTACAAATCACATTCTCAGTTCGGGTGCACTCACCATTTCCAAAACGGGCCATTGCGCCATCGATGATATTGATCGCTTAGCTTCCCAACAAGATATTTTAGTGCAAATAATGCAGTCGAAAATGGTGTCACTACCATTCCCCAATCTATATGCAACTATAGCTATACCGACATCTGTTATTGCTGCCGCAAATACACTTCGTGGCCACTACGATCACTCGCGGCTACTCACCGAAAACACACGTTTGAGCACTACATTACTACAGCAATTTCACTTAGTATTTCTGCTACTGGATAAGTCGAACAAAGACTTGGATACCTCATTAACAGATCACATAAGAGCAATGCACGATGGTATAAAGAAAAATGCTGCGATCGCACAACGCTTCGATAGAAACCCCAAAACGAATAATTCCATGAACTTATCGCTGGGTGATGAGGAATTGGATGATGAGCAATATGACTTAAGTGCTCGTCTAAAGCTAAAATATGATGATTTCAAAGAGGAGGAACTAGATTTGCTGCCGCCTATATTACTGAAGAAATTCATAGGTAAGTTAGCAAAAAATCATTTTTGTTTCATATGTTAATTTGTAAATATTTGATGGCCTTACAGCATACGCACGCCAACAATTGCGTCCTTTATTGAATGCTGAAGCTGCCGTAGCGCTTAAAACCTTTTATATGAGCTTGCGTGACAAAGTAGACGAAGAGCAAAGTTACAGTGTATCAACAAGGTAATTAAGATTGTAATAATTTATCTACACCACTGATGTGAAATCAGAATTTGAGGTTAGGTTCGGTTAACAAGTTCTACATATATGAATTTGCTTTTGTTGCTGTAACAGCAGCGTATAACAGTATCTGTAAGTAATTTTAAGGACTACTGCAGATTTGTAGCGACATAATTCTGCCGAGTTGACAGTCCGTGGCCTGATAAAAATCAGTTAATTATCTTTAGCCGATTAAAAATTAAATTTGATTCGGATTCGCTCGACTGTTATCTACCAATGCTTTGCTATTCGAAGAACTCTTTTTTTTTAATTTAAAGCTGTTTTCACTATAATTTCACTATAATAGAGCGTGTTCTAGCTATAGCCATTTTACAACAGTCTAATCGAGAATAGTTCTTTTAAACCAGTAATGAAAAAGTTTCGGTTTTTCGATATTATGTAATACTACTGAGTTATTCAACGCTTTGCACTAAACAAAAGGGTTTCAAATATGAAAAATATATGTATATATTTATAAATAAAAAATCTCCTTAGTCAAACTAAGTAATACAAGTGATAGGTAGATTGATTTTATGAGATAAGTCTTTCGTAACACAATTATTGGCATGCATTTCCATTAGTTGGGCAACTGTGGCAAGCGCAATTAATTTTTAAAATCAACGCATTAGCTTCAGCAGTGCAGAAGTGGGCAATTCAACCAAAACAGCCAATACTAGAGATAGTAGATAAGAAACCACCATAGTGGCGAGTATAAAGTAGAACTGAAAATAAAAAGTTGAAATTATTAAAATAAAAATATTTTAAAACATTGCATTCACTTACCATAACGCCAGTGCCAAAGTAGAGCGGCGTTCTCAAAGTGCCCAACACAACGCGTGACACGAATATATGTATCACGAAGGCGCCGTATGTAAGACGTCCCAAAATGCGGAAGATGGGCAGGCAAGAAAACTTGCGGAATAAGCCTGCAATTGAAATTCATGAATTCTACTTTACTTTTCGACTTCACCAAAGCTATAGACTTTACCGCCAACTTTGCAAGCCATGCCCACAACAAATACGCCCAGACCCAGCCCCCAGTTGTTGCGTTGTATGGCAGCATAAATGCTATTCCAAAATCGTGGTTGTTCCTCGTAGTAGTGCTGATAAATGGGATGCGCCGATAGAAGCCACAGCACACCAATCGGTATGAGGGCGTACCAAAGGCATTGGAACAATTTGTTTTTATGCAATTTAAATTGTTTTTCCGAAATTTCCCTGTATGCGATGGCGGCAAGCACGCCGCAAAAATAGCAAGCGAAATTCATGTGAAACGGCGCATAGAAATCGCTGAATTCGCGATCGTCTATAAACGAGTCCTTTTGCGTTCTGTTTTAAGGGAGGCAAATATATACAGTAATTAATGGAATAATGCATAACATTTATCAACTAACTGTGGCGATGGCACAAAGAAGGGATCGTAGTCGCCGAAGTATGCTATAAAGCCGGGCAGCACATAGAAAAATCCGCCAACATAACCAAACAGCCAGTTGCGCATGTGCGGCCATCTGTGGATGTTAAAAATTACTTGCATAAGTTCTTGTCTATTAAGTGATTTGTGGCACTTACTTGTGCGCCAAAATCAGTAAGAGCAATGATATCATAAATGAGAAAGTATCGGAAGCCAGATACCAACTCTGGAGCATACACTGTAGGGAAGGGAAGAGAGAGACTGATTAGTGCGAACTAAGTAGGGCGAGTTCTAATTGTTACGTAGACCAATCAGACTGTGTTTAATTTATATAAATTGTCTATTATTCGTGCCCATAATCGCTCTTAATAAGACTGCGTTCAGCGAGGGACTCTTTTGTAGCTCATTATCGGCAAAATTGCTTTTGGTGTCGCTTTCACACGAGCGATACGAGTCAAAAAACTTGAGTCGGACAATTTTCTGCATTTTCTTTCATATCACATTCCCAAATTCTTGTGAATTTAATGTACGAGGTGCACAAAAATTTTTTTATTTGGAAATTTTTACTCTTATTCAACGCTTTCAAAGACATATCTCATATATTATGAATATTTGTATACATATTTCCACGTTATGAAAAAAAAAATGAAAATAAAATTAAAGTTTTGGAACATAATGCAAATATTTATTTGAAATCGAGCGTTATTGCAACCTTGAAAACAATTCCAAAATGAAAAGAAATGGGTAGCAGTGAACTTTTAGGCACAAGAACACAAAGTGGGTCACGGTTTAAAGTAGCCGGTTTAGGCGACAAAAGAGTCCTCTTGCGAACATGGTCTAAGTTCGCGCTATTTTACTCACCTTCTCATTATTGCGATAGTAGTTATTGATGTAGAGCAGATTAACCCACCAATTTTTGCGACAAGTGAGCTGCTCGCGCTCCACAATGTGTCGCCAAAGTGGCCCACCAGGATTTTCAAAGTACACGCCGCTCAATAAGATGACAAAAGCATATGGTGCAGTCAAACTGCAATTATGAAGTGTACACAGTCAATTCAAGCACACTTCACGCCTTGCTAACTTACCGCAAATAGCGAAAAATGTTGAACTTCATAAACACCTCCACATACTCTCTATTGCTCAAGTCATTCTTAATTTTTGTCAACTCTATCCAATTGATGGTGAGCAATAAGCCGCTAAACACAAAGAAAGTGATCGTAATTAAACCGCCCGATATCAGCAGTGTGCCAGCAACTGTGTGCAGCAAACGCTCATTGTCCTGTGGATTACTCATGGCGCCTTCGTACAGTATCCAATTGGTGTGTGCGAAAACCACCAAGAACATGCAGAAAAATTTGAAGCAATCGAGAAAACGTAGATCGCGTCCCAATTTGCCGACAGGCTCCTGATTCAGCCTATACCAATTGCGCACAATGGAGAAACTCACACACAAACGCTTCACTATTACGGTTAAATTAAGTAAAATCTTCATGCCTGTTAAGTAGAGCGAGAAAGCACACTTACCTCGTCCCGTTATCGCGCTTTTGTAGTGATCCTTTTTGGATATTTCCTTGTCTCCGGGCGTGTACTTGCAGTATAAGTCGAATAAACTGCTGGCGGCTACCAAAAAAATCAACACCAAAGTGGTTGTGTAAAAGGTGAGATTCCACGCATCTGCGCACATATAAGTAAAATAACGATTATAACTGTTTTCAGGCGAATTTCGAATTGTTGTTTTTATGCATAAATCTCAATTATTATTGCAAGAGGTAATGCAACAGTCGCAGCAATTTTGCTATAAACAAAACTTATACGGAAATGTCAGAATACTGTAGCAAATGCCTTGCGGCCACTACGTGATCGCACTCGAAATATCCCTTAATATTTGTTTACATTTCAACGATTTGTTACATAATAGCTTGTTTACTTGTGACATTAATAATAGTAGTAATGCATTACTCACCCATTTCGACAGTTTTATAATTGGTTTCGCAATATTCAATCATGCTCAGCGCCTTTAGTCCATGTGTTTGTTGTAATTTCAAATTAATGCATTGGTTCAGTAAGGTATTATATCGCTGGCGATTCGTCGCCTCGGCGCTGAACAAATTAACATATGTATTGAGCTGCAATTATATGCACGAATTATATTTCTAAACTTAAAATTTGCTTTGAAAGTAAAACAGCAACAAAAATAACACAAAACTAAACGTGAATCCCATGAATCTGCAAGAAATCTACATATGAACTGGTTTCTCCATAATCTGCCCTTTTTACTATGTGACCATAAGCTTTCATCTTAAGGGGTCAGTAGGGTAATCTTTTTTAATTTTTTTTTTTTGTGTTTTCTGTTCTCTTATACCCTTGGAATTAAGGTAGAAACCCACTTTACTATTGGAAGGTTTCGAAAAGGCTAAATATTATAAAATTTTTTCACTATTTTTTCATGATTCTAGTAGGGACGAAAACCATTCACATACTTTTTGAGAATTTAGTGGGTTTTTGTGTTTCAGATTATCCAGACATGAGAAATCGTGTCCGCCAGTGAAAAACGCATGTCATTCACCCAGCCATTTCTCCGACAGATGTCATCAAAAACTTCCGAAAAAATTTGTTCATACACTCCACGATATACCTCATGATATGTGAAAAAGTTCTATTGTAGAATAAAAATTTCTATGAAAAAAAAATGTGAAAAAACAGGCCAGATTACCCTACTGACCTACTACTGTTACAGCGAGCATACACAGCTAACACATAAAAGAATATTTTAATATTCAAATATTTGTGCGTTAATGTTCTGTGAAGCCCAACAATCTCATTCTCGAAACCAATTTATTTATTTAGTTCATCTTAGCCGCTTACAGTTTTACTAACAAAAAACGAGCATGCTTGGAAAGCACAGAGTGTAAGTTAGCAAAAACAAAAAATGCTCTGCGCACAGCAGCCAAGCACGCGCCAGACAGTTTTTGCGACTTTTTCTCAAGCCACCCGTGAGTAACAATAAAGATATGCTAATGACCTTACGTATGCAAATGTGGTAGGTAAAAAAAAAGATACAAAAACCACAAATAAATGAAATTTCCAAAAGTTCAATCACGCGCTTAGTTACCCTTACCTTGCTGTTGTTGGTGAGTAGACCAGCGTAAAGTTCTTTGACCACATCTACTTTGACATCTGCCAAATCCTCCTCGCACCAGCGCAGACATAGACCAAAATACAAGTGCCTGTGATCGAAGTGATGTTTGTGGTATTTCGATATGTCGGTGATCGCTCGCCACGCCTCCGAGTCGGCTTGCGGCAGAACCTCGGCACGCACAAAGCAATATGTTTGCTCGCTTTTATACTCTTCTAAACAACGATCGTAATCGTCAAAGTCATACAAATTCGGCATTTTAAAGTACTCGGTCACTGCAAGTTAGCGTGGGAAGATAAATAGTTCATTAATTTATTATAGTCATAATTTCAATGTCCTGTGCACAATAAACATATTGAATAAATAATATTAGAAATTTGCATTAACATAAACAAATAATTAAAATTGGCTCTTAAGACGTATTTTTAACATTAGTGAGTCTTGAAATCTCTGAAACAAATGCGCTTCTTCTTTTTTTCTAATATAAAAACTTTTTTAACTTATTTTTGTAAGGAAAATGTAAATAATTGATTATCGAAAATCTTTGGTGATTAGCGAAATGTGTTAAGATTTTATAGCACTAAAAAACTCCAATTTGAATTTAACTAAAATGTGTGGTCTGTTGGGTCACGTAACCATTTTAAATAGTAAAAAAAATGTGGGCTATTTAAAACTGTTATTTCAAAAATTAATTAAATTCCTAAAAAATGTGACGGTTTTTATAAAATTTTACAAAAATAATATTGCTATGCTCGAAAATGTATTACAATGACATGGCGATGTGACTATCTGTTAAATCGGCTCTAGTTGAGCATTTTTTGTTCGTAAATATTAACATGTATTTTGCATACTTTTTCATTGACATTACACAATTCATTCGGAAAGCCATTGTTTTTCCATGGTGATCGCAACAGTCATCTTTAAGATCAACAACCTCTTTAATCATTTTACAACGAACTTGACATGTTTGCGTCTTTTGTTTTTGAATTGATGTGACAGTTTTTGAGCTTTTTAGGTTTCATCTAACAATCATAACAAAACGTCTTTAGAATAATTTTCGCCAAAACTTATTTGTGGTAATATTTTTTTGCAGTTGGCGCATGCCTTAGAGCTTTTCATGCCGGCATGCGAGATTTAGAGATTATAGCGTTCAACACTAAAGCTGTCTGGTATAGAAGATGTAAAATTCGATTTCTAATTTATGTTACAAAGAATGTGTGGAATCGTTTCCTTACTCCCTTCGAGAAAACGGTACTGTCTCTGCCACGGAATCGTCTGCAGAGGCTCCCGACTTAGACAACTTGGCTGTATTTGCCTTGAATGACAGTGAATTCAAAGTCTTCCTCGCTTTATTTACTAAGCTGGAGTTGATCCTTGGCGACGACAAGACTAGTAGTGCCGTGTAATTTTCTGTGTAAATAGTCGGTTTCTGTATCCTCCCGTAAATCTTCGGAAGAACTCCACAGACGCTCTCTACGCCTAATACTTTCGCTAGGAAGATCTTAGCTGAGTTCGTTAGATGGAATAATAGAGAGATATCAAGATTCTCGAAGTATAGCAGCGTCCATACATCGCAGTCCATTTCCGATCCGTCTTTATAGATTCAGATAGTATTCTTCTCCCTTACATAATATCTCCTCCATTCACGTCTAGAGGTCATTCTCGCCTGGAAGTCACTATTGTAGCCAAACCTTGAAAGGAAATGGCCGGTTTTATTTAGATAAGGACATGACCTAAACACTCCGAAAAACCCACGGGCACATACACAGGCTCAGGCTGCCCTCTGAATCCCATATAATTTTCTGCAGTTATAATGTTTCTTTAACGCTGGCCACCAAACCTGTACTCCAATGAAGGATTAGTCTACTTGCGGTCGTATACACCGCAATGACAATATTCGATTTTAGACCCCAGTTACTGCTGAGCATAATCTTGCACATACAAGACACTATATGAACTTTCAGTAAATAAGTTCGGCAATGACTTTGAATAAAGGTGAAGGTGAAATTAACAAATATTTTATATACATATATTTGTTTACTATTTCCTTGTCTTATTTTTATTTTGTTATTTAATTATTAAACATTTTTTTTATTAATTTTTTTTTTCATTTTTTTTATTAATTTTTTTTTCATTTTTTTTTTATTGCATATTTTGCGATCCTTATATTCAACAGCATTCTTCCTTGTTGTCACTGACTCACAATAAATGTCCGTTACATTTACCGGTTTAATGATACAAGTTTCCAATGCCATCGTTTCGATCACTTTCCATTTTTGCATTTTCTGCTTTTTGATTGAATTTAATTTGCCACATTAAAGAGAAGGGTAAACGAGTTCAAGTTCGACATTCGATTTCTTCTGCAAGGAGTTGTTAAGTGATATAAGTGCATACATATGTGTGTATATAGAATATAGCTATATGTATTTTTGTATTTAGCAGACATCCTACGAAATTCTAGAAACTACTTATATTTTGTAATTGGTGGGAAGAATTCGAGTGGAAATTTTATAGCCTTATAAATGTAAATCGACATGGGAAACGCATATGTACACATATAGTATATGTATGTGTAGTATAAAAGAATCGACACTGACACTACTCAACAAATCTGTAAGGGAAATTTGCTACTGATGTTCTAGGAAGTCTGTGGGGTATTTGACGTGTCCTGATTACGAATTGGAGTTAAAAGATATTCAATCACAGCTATTTTGGTCATTTTTTTAAATAGTATAATCGCTAAAGCATCACAAAAAAATCTACATTTAGGTAATTTTTATCATCACTTTCGGTTTTAGCAACTCATGATTAGCAAGAAGCAGACTCTAACATCACCGTCTCAAAAATACTGTAAACTGGTGTTCTAGTGCGTTTAACTGAAATACAAAAGACTTAAGCAAGAAACTTGCTATATATGTAGTTGCACTTGTATGTGTGGTAGTTATAGCTGTACTTATGAAGATACACGCTTGGGTTCTTTGATTACTGTAAACACTGCCTTCTTGGATGCTCAAGGTCACACAAACGCTTTGAATATTACCTGCTTTAATATTACGGCTTCGGAATACATTTCTCACACATAAACACACACATACATATACTTTTTTTGTCAATGATTTAAATAAGTGTTTTAAAGAGTCCTGCAAGCATTATTTGCACTTTAAAAATACTTTGAAAAAAAAAAAAGTTTTTACGAAAAAGAAGAAGCAAATAATTTTAAGAATTTATAGTTATATATCCGAGATTTTAGTAAAAATATCATCCGTGCAACTTACTATTCATTTCGTAGCCACTTGCCAACCGCGCAAGGCAGCATACCAGCGTGATAAACCACAAGGATGTCTTGCAAAACATTGTCATATTTAAATTTAATTATTATTTATTTTTATAATGTTGTTGTTTTTTTTTCTATTTTTTCTCTTCTATTTTAATACACTATTCTTTACTATACTTTTTATGCACTTTTATATGATTACTTTTTGTTCTTCATATTTCCATTATTTGCACCCCCACATCTCGAGACTTCCTTTTACTTTCACAATAAATGAACCGACTAAATTCTAGCAGTTTTGTTTAAAAGTCAGGGAAGGGCGTCCGCGTGCTTCGGCTGTTACAAAAGGAATGAGCACACGAGATTGGTCGACAACTTTCGTCTAGCTGGGGTTGGTTGCATTCTGTCGCTTCTAGCCATGTTATTCTTACAGACATACATACACACGCATTTAAGAGCATCGAACCAGTTGTTATTGTTGGCGAAAATATTACACGCCGCTGCTGTTTATGTCTTCTGTTGTTGATGTGTTGATGCGGTTCGCAACAAGCTGATTTGTGGTAATAGCGGTTAATTATCATGCGTGAGGCTTTTATGAAAACCAGAACAAAAAATAGGCGCGTTTCGTTCTTCTAGTGCTAATCAATGCAAATTTGTATATCCCCAAATCTTAATATGAAAACCCAAAAGTAAGCGGCTTATATACATATGAATGTAGGTCTATGGTAGTTCTGTTTTTGACACAACCATTTTTTAAATTCGCGACTTTTTTGGATAAAGACTTAGCTGTCTCTTTATATTAGTTTGTCAAAAAAGTCTTGCGGTATTTTTATTGAATTTTCAATTGTTCATAAAATTTTCAACTCATGCCCAGCTCTTGACCGATGCTACGGCTTCTACTATGCCGGTCTCTTTCGACCAATTCAGCGTTTTTTATAAATCTCTCAAGGCTGTATCTCCGAAACAACTACTCGGATCAACTTATAAATACATATTATACAAATTTTCTAGAGGTGTTGTAGAAATTAATAAGGCAAAAAAAGAACAATCAATTTTTAGAAACGCATTACGTAGCTCATATCAGATTTTGTGCTAGTAGAAAGAGAACCATGTTAATTTATTTTCGCTTGCAAAACAGATCCTCAATTCAGAGTTAATATAAAACAGTGTTTATCGCTGGTATGATGAATTCAATCGAGGTCGTAGATCACTCCAAGACGGACTGCGTGAAGATCGTCCAAATTCAGTTGTTCCGGTAACCATTGATTCACAACCAATATTATCAGATTGTTATGTGACCTATTGTGAGATAGCCGCAAATATAGGCATTAACCAGGGCCAGCATACATTCAATATTGCATAACTGTAAAACAAAAAAAAAAAAAAAAAAAAAAAAAAAAAAAAAAAAAAAAAAAAAAAAAAAAAAATATATATATATATATATAATAGCGGTGCTTCGAAATACGTCAATGAAATTGTTAGAGCGGTTTGACGCGTATGCGCCCGAAAGCAAAGATCAGTCGTCTGTACAGTTGTTTCCAGATGAGACGAATCTGACGAATCCAAGCAAATAATTGTGTTTTTTTAAACAATTTGACATATCTCAGCCATACCACTAAAACAGCGCCGAACAGTAAATTGTGAGTGCTACAAAAACATTTGTTTGTCAGTTGTCTATCAAGAAATCGGGCAAACAAACTTTCAAAGAGGGATAACTCTTCAACACGACAATGCGAACTCTCAAATACATACTGCCTTCATCAGCACAGATCGGGAAGCCACTTGGTGCCTTCGGTGAATTTCTTTTAATATCCTACTGGTGCGTTTAAGAATTAAGTTTTGTAAACTGAAATGTTTCTGATGAAGAAAGATTGTAAAGAGGGTTCCAATACATTATTTCATTATTAAACAATAATTAAAATACTGATACATACCCAATGCACAGTTATTCATATTTTACGCATGCAAATTTCGGCTCTCGTTTGAACTCGTATTCGCTAATTTTCATTGTTATTGTTTTAACTATTTTGTTATGGGGAATTAGCATTTTCTCAAGAAGCAAATTTGTAAAATATTCAATTAAATTGCCTTGAACTTTTCTGTTGATATTTTGCATAGTCAAATTATCAAAAAAATAACTGTTGATGACTGAAACATGATTGTTACATAATAGATTGAGTCACGTCTTTTAAAAGTTTCGCTTTCGCAAGGTGAGGATAAAAAATGAATTTCATTGAAAACAATCTTAACTGCACGTCGGAAAAGATAAGCAGGTCTGCAAGAATTACTAATTCAGCATCCTAGACAGTTAGTCAAACTAGTTTCAGTTTCGTTTTGTCATTACTATAGAAATGTCCATAGCGCTAAATATATAACTTTTACAACTACTATATTTTTTCAGCCACCTTGAGGGTCTTATTCGTCTCTCACAAGCGCGCGCACGTGTCGATTTCTCAGAAGAAGTTACGAGGCTTCACGTACGTGACGTTCTTTGCATCGTACGGCACAGTCTAGAGGATACTGCGCTAAGCGATTATGTCGATAGGAACCCAGCCACGGCTACCGCGCCCACCAGTCAACGGGGTACGGTGAAGAAATTCATACAAATGCTGCAGTTGCGCTCCAGTGCATTGGGCAGACGAATATTCGATTACGACGAAATTAAGGATATGGCGGGCCGAGCCGGCATCTCGTGTGGCGTTAGCAATTTGGTGGAAATGGTGAACCTGCAGGGTTACCTGCTGAAGAAGGGGCCGAATATGTATGAAGTGATGACCGATTAGTCGCTGACATGAATATGTGTATTATAAGGTTGAATTTAAGTTTATATAAGTGTAAATATAAGCATATTTTTTAATTTTCTATATCATCATATATGTAAATATGACTTTAAGTTTAAATACACATTCTTGAATAGATTTTTATTTGAAATTTGTTTTGTGTGTATTCAGATATAGATAGATATAGATACTATATAAAATTATTGTGTGTATTGATATGATGATGAATAAAGGTGCGGTAGAGACGAGACTTCCGGCTAAACTTTCCTAGTACGTCTTGGTTATATACTTAGTTACGTAAATGACACAAACACCAGAGTAAAAACTGAATAAAAGCAATAAGTTGTTCGAAAAAGCTGAAATGAAATAGTTTGCTATCCAATGTGCTCAAATGATGAGGCAAATCTGTCATAGTTGATAAATCCAGGACAGGACTTATTCGTATTCACTGTGCATATTGCATGTCATTCGTCTGTCGAGAAACGCTGAGCAAAGCATTACATAAATTATTATAGCATCGTTAAAAATATTATGGTAACATTCTTCAAACATTTTTTTCTTTAGTGATGCTATCGATACTTCGTGGCCGATATAAATGTAGTTCCAACCCGGTTAAACAAAAAAAAAAAAAAAAAAAAAACTTTTAATCCTGTCTCTTATACACATCTAGATGTGTATAAGAGACAGGTGGTACACCAGCCCTTATCTGTCGTTCATCAGATATGAAATCTACCAAAAATTTTACATTTTTTTTAAATATATTTTGGAAATACACATACATATATTCTCCGTGAGTTTTTATTGCAATACAATACCAACTTATCAATGCATTCCTCTTCACAAATCTTACACATGCGAAATATAATTTATTTTACTTAATAATAAGAGTACAATGTCTTTTATGCTACATCAGTTTAAATTAACTATTCAATAACCACATTCGCTACAAATTTATGTATAATTCTAGGCATTCATTATAGTAACTACAATTCATACATTTCTTTCCCGCAACGTCGGCTATGACGGACAAATATCGTTCGGTTTATGTTTTTTTTTTTTTTTTTCATTAATACTTAACATTCCACTGCTAGTTCTTAATACTAGTTTATATTTCATTTCTAAAATGTTGGATAATATTGTTTATTAATTTGTTGGTTTATTTTTTCTCTTCAAGTAATTACAACATTCGGTGCATTGAATTGTTTAGGTGATTTTACAATTTTATACGCGTCTTTGTGTTTTGCTGTTTGGTTACAATATCTTGCAATAACTATTAAAATTAAAATCAATATTTTTTATTTTATCTTTACTACCCATTGTACAGTGGCTTACTTAAATTGAGAACAAAAATTTGCAGGTTATAAATTAAAGTGATTATTACAGTAAGGCCTATGTATACTAATAGTGGCTCGTGTCTACTTTTGTTCCGTTTATTCAATAAACTAAAATTGTAAATATTATATAAACATTAAATAATTATTTTTTTCGCTTTAATTTAGTAAAAAAGTAAATAATTCATAATTCATTTTTGATCTTAAATAAAAATTTGGTTAGAACGCGCTGTCTCAACTGAATAAACCCACTAATTTTGTGCGTTAGATAAACATAAAAACCTTATATATTAGAAATCGAGAATATCTGTAAAATTAGGTTATTTTCCTTTCGAAGTTTCGGCCAGCGATTTAATATACGCTTCCAATTGTCTTAAATCAAAATTTATTATTTCACAGAATCATTGTGGTGCTTGAATCTGCTACACGGCGAGGGATCAAGTAAAAAAAACCCGTTTTCAATAATTTATCCCGTTATGTGTAGCCAGTGTGCAATATCGAACAAATATGGAAATTTTGCACGTTCTGATTGAATGAGTGAACTTCTTTTGTGATAAATAGTCCCGTTAAGTTCAATTACGGTCCGTTGGGGTTCATATCATATCCCTCGCACATTTAAAACGGTTCTATTAATGAGTTTGGTTCGTTTTTTATAATTTATAAAATGCACAAAATTGTAGGGTTTCGTTTAAGTTGCTCAAAAATGTATGTAAGAATTAAGAGATGTATTATAAGAATTAAATATGAGACTCAAAAGTTTCTCTTATTAAGATTCAAACAAAAATAACCGTATTTTAATTTAAATATAAAAATATTTGTTCGGTTTTCCATCACATAAAAAGAATTGTGCATAAAAATATGCTAAAAAATTTTCATAATATCATACATTCATTTACATTTTAGAAATAATTTATAATTTAAATATATTTGAAAATGCTGTTAAAATAAACTGTCTATATTTTTGCTGTAAAAACGAATATAATCAAGAAAAATATATATGTTATATACATATATTATATACAAACACAAAAATATAAATATAATTCCACTTTCCACCACGTATACATCCATATATGTATATGTACATATGTACATACATAGTATATGCACAAAACAGCGTTTAAAACACATAAATGAACAAAACACTTTATATTAACCTATAAAATTAAACGCTAATTTAAAATTAGTTGTACATTTATGCTACTCAGTCTGAAAAGAAACTGCAAAACAGCGAAATAATTTTGTTTACTTAAAAAAAAAAAAAAAAAAAAAATACATAAATATTAGCATTGGATTGTAAGTCACATACAAAAATTATAATAAACTTTAATTTTGCTAATTTTTTCTTCAAGCCTAATTTTTCTTTCGTTCTAATATTTTTGCATTAAAATCGTTGCCAAATATTCGCCACAACTTTTTAAATTCGCTAATGAGAAAAACGCTTAAAAAAATTTGTAGCTATATAAATATCTAAGCTTATTTCATACACGCACACATATATTCGATAGTTAATATCAGACTATTACCACACATTCAATTGTCCAAATTTCAACTACTCAATTATTACTGCAAAGTAACGACATTTTAGCATTCAATAATAATATTAATAAGCTTGTGTCACTGGCTTCAAGAACTGTTATTCGATTTATTTATTTTTTTTTTTTGTTTGGTTGAAAAATGTTTTCAAGTTAAACTGCAAACATATTTAAGTAAATTTCAAAGCCTTAATGACAAGTAAACGAAAAGGCGCAACAATCAGTTGTCAATGCATGATTACATATTCCATCACCTTCATAAATACTTACTAAGTATGGTGTCTTAACATGTTTTCTTGCCTTATGACTAAACATTATTAACTGCTAAACTTAACTAGGGTGCATAGCGTGCATTTCACTAAAATTAACTATTAAGTGTTTGGTATTTTTGTTTTATATTCGCATCGTATTGCATATAATTTACCGTTATTTAAAACCGTTTTTGTTTTTTTTTACATTCAAAACTTGTCTTTAATGCTGAAATGCTGCTTACTATTCCCAAATATCTGAAAACTAAGAGCTGCCTGAGTAAGTGAAATAAAACTAGCCTGCGCTTGAAGGAAAAATGTAAACCCAGCATGACTTAGCATATTTTATATTATATAATAAAGAAATTTAATGCTACACATAAATGATTTGAAAACAATGAGTTCGCAAAATGAATATCAGCTGGTAATAAACGCTATTTATCATATAATATTACAATTAAACTAACTATTTGAAAGTAATGCAAAAATACTGGTGTCTTCGTTAATAGACGAAAGTGGCGAGGGACCGTTTAACGGGTAGCTCTGTACAAGTTAGCAAAAAAAATATTGCTAAAGTGATTAAAAAGCGCGATTAAGCTTTCATTTAACGGTTTTTGGTTTTAAAAAATATAAATTTGTCGTCACACTGGTCAAGTGTACACTGTAACAGTACATAATAATGAACAAAAATTTTTGTTGTTTGTGTAAATAAGAAAATTGTCGTTTCTATTGCTAAAATATTTCACTAAACTATTGTAAGCGTATTTGAGAAATTAAATAGTTTAAATATATTATAGTTGTTGGAATGGTTTTTGCTTTAACTGTACTATAGTAGTTGCGAGTGTTTAAAAGGGTAACAAAGCACTATGAAATCGCATTGTATGACTAAGAAAAGTGAAAACCAATATTTTAAAATTTTTCAAACACTTTTTGTTTGAAAGTTTTTCATTTAATTTAATTTCTGAAATTTATTTACCTTTATTAGCAATACAATGCAATAAATGTGCTTCTGAAACCTAGTGGTTGTTTTTGCTTATTTTGTTATAAGTAGGGAAATGTTAAAGGCAGTTTTGTATTCAAAGTTGAGTGGAAATGTGAATTACGGAGGCTTCCTGCAGAAATATTATCGCGGTTAAATGTAAATTTTAATAAATACATTCTATACTTATACCATAAAAAGTAAACAAAAAAATACGAAACACGAATTCTGTCGAAAAGTCGCGTTAAAAATAACACTAACATCACATAACTTAAAATTTAGAGAAAGTTTTCACAAAAAAAAAAAAAAAAAAAATGGATAAATTAATAATAAATTAGGTAATTTGTAATTTAAAATTTGAACGTCACATTAAAAGTGCGTATTTCCATGGGATCCAGTGTGATCTCCGCAAACGATTTCAGTCGCTTGCGTTCGCTCTCATGCAGCGTGCCGGTCAAACTCGTCGTCTCCAAACGCGCAATATGCAATCTATTGAAACCCACCGGACCCAGACCACTCGCCGATGCAGCACACACACGCGTTATATCGACATTTTGACCAATGGCACAATCATAACCCTGACGCTGCAGCACCAACAAAGCCGACGTCGATGGGAAGAGCTGTAGCTGCTCTTCGGAGAGTGCGCGCAAATTTAACAGGTGCGCATCACATGGCAGCGCACCATGATCGAGCAATGCGACTTTCGGTTTCAGTTGCACAGCTGGCGCATCAAATGTCTCTACAAAGTATAGGTTCGGTGGATAACGTAGGCCGTTCGCAAGCTGGTTGGCCAGTAGGCTGGGTATTTGGTAGGCATTTTCTTTTTTCGTTGGCATATCTTCGATGAGTACCCAAAATTTGTGGCGTGTGAGGCGACTGTCCACAATACCTTCGCCCATGCCACGATAATCATCGTAAAGTGTGCGCCGATCGAGCATCACTTCCAATTGGCCCGGTTCATAGGAGGCGGCACCCTGTGCATGTGTGGACAGTAGGGTGAAGCGTACGCGCGCGTCTTGTATGAAGGCACCGCTTGTGATGGGAAAGTAGTTGCCTTCAATGCCGATTGCGGGCACTTTAATCCGTCTACAACGAACGAAATAAATAATTTAAATACAAATTAAGTATACAATAATGATTGAAGCATATACAGGAGATTTAAAGACTTGTTTTAAGAAAATTGTTCTAATTGCTGACTTACTTGTGGTATTGGAAACCATTTTGATCACTATAGAACACCGGCAATTCCGCTACAGTATCCGCCTCCTTCAGCACATCATCACGCTTCACTGTTATAATATTATCTACGTCTGTGACAAAACGCATGAATAGCTCAGTTTCACGATTCTTTGGCGGCGGCTCAAAATCGACATCATTCTCAATATACATGGCTGCATCTAGGTGAGTATGCGTGTTGAAAATGCGTACTGTATGCGCCAAGAATGGACCGTAAATAACCGTAACATCGCTAGCAATCGGACCCGATGAAATAATAATGCGCACATCTTCATACTGATCGAGTACATCTTTTTCGGCTTCATTTTGTTCGGGATCGGTTTTGAAGAGATAGGCTCCGGAGTGGAACTGTGCACTGCGATAGGCAGCGAATTTTATAGCGCATTGCATGGGTTTGAGCGCTTGCTCATTATCGCTCTTACGCGTAACGGTCTTAAGGAAACCAGTCTTCTCATCGAAGAGCAGACGCATGAAGTTGTTTTCGAGTTGTATGTCACCTAAAAGTGATGAATCAATATTAGGTTAGTTATTTATATAAAGCTATAGATTATACCAGATGGCTTGGCTTTGACCACAAAATTCGTGCTGGTATTAGGTGGGTTCGGTGTTGATCCATCTGTGCAGCCATCGCAATAAATAGTCGCCATTGTCGGTTGACTAAAGTTCTTCTCATCCACAACCACAAGGCTGTAGGTCGCAAGTGAAAGCGCGTCCAATTCGGCTATAAACATGATTTCATACTGACGTGTGGAAACACGTATACGTCCCATTGCGCTATTAGCACCCACACCGGCACCCATCCCCATCTCATAAACATCGGTTATATTCCAAACTGGATTGATTTGCATTAAGCGTATCTCCTCGCTGCGCTCATTCAACACTTTAACATTCGGCACTGGCGAACGCAACGTAATCACTTCCAAACGTTTCTGCGCCAACGAATTGAAGATGACAAACGAAGCTGTGCCAGCATTTGCATTCAAGTCATCAAATTCATCAACCATACCATTACCACTGATTGGTATGGGGGTCTTGCGCGCCAGCTTACTGAAGTTATCACGCTCTAATTCGCTCAGCAGGAAATTAAGACGCTCGCTGCCCTCTTGCAGCAACATTTCAATGGTCGACTCTTGCATCTTGACAGCATCTTGTATGCTTTCGAATAGGCGCATGCCATAATCGCGCATTACGGCCGCCTTTGATGTGCCTGTGATGGCGTCATGGTGTTGGAAGAGTCCCAAATTGCGACGTGCGTGTATCATTTTCTCATAATTCTTTTCGAAGATCTTGATGGCATTCACATGACGTACCTGCCGTGCGGTATTGTAAGCCACGGTGAAGAGTATTTCGGCAGCGCGCAGATTATGCTCCAAATCGGCGCTAAGCAGCTTATAGAACGGACGTGTGGTATAGTAGCCGGACCAGTAAGCAGGCCGTCCTTCGGAGAAGATGTCTGAATATACAAAGAAATCACCTTTGAGCGTTGGGAAGGAGGTGGTGCGTCGACGAATTTCGTTGAAGTAGTCACGTGGTGTGCCTTTTGAGGGTTAAAATAATTGAAAACAATAAGTAGTTTATTTTTTAAGTAAAAATTAATTGTTGAAGAATTTAAACTAAACTTTCAATAAACAAAACTCACCGAAAGAGATGTCAACATTATAGAGACGCTTATTGGCCATTATATGATCGATTAATTTCTTATAATTCGTATATTGCTGATCCACTTCGCGCTCCTTGTTGTAACGGAAATCATCGCCGACTGGTATAAGCGCTACGTTGTGTGGAAATAACGAAGCAGTACGTGAATATTGTTCCAACAATACTTGCGCTTTCGATTCAACATTGTCATCGGTTATAAATTGCGCTTTCACCGAATATTCCGTATACTCGCCTGGTATTTTACGGAAATCGAAATTTAGGCATATAAATGGATGTGGACCACATGAACCCTTAATCGAGTAAATGTCAAAGGGCATATTGTGTGTTAGCAACCTGCCACGCTCCGTTGGCGCCTTGCCGCGTTGCTGCCAATAAGGTGTCCACATGAAATCGCCCTTCTGTTGACGTGCAAACCACTGTTTCCAGGCATAGTGTATGCGTTGTATTATGGCGCCTTCGAAATTGCTGCCAGACAGCAAATACGGCACTGTACTGCCATGCCCGAAGGGATCGATTGACCAGCCGACCGTTGGTGTGACATTCAGATTGTTGCGTAACCACTGATGTCCTTCGATAAGCTGATCTAACATGGCATATAGATGCACATTCGCTTCATCGGTCATCACCCAACCGCCGGTTGTGATTTCGAAACGTCCCGATTTGATAAGTTTTTTCAGAGCACGCTGTTTTGTCGGATGCGCTTGATCCCACCACAGTTGTAGAAAGCTGATCTCGGACCAAATGAACGTCATGTCGGTATACTCCTGCATTTTTGTTACTACCAAATTAAGTATCTGTCGCGAATCAGATTGGAAATAATTAACGAAAGTCTTCAGCCAACCGGGATCATTGTGCGAATGTGGTACGACGAAGATCTGCAAAGGAAAAAAACAAAAATCAAGGGACCATTTCGACACATCTATGAACCAATTTTCTTTGAAGCACTTATAGCATAACCTCAAATAGTTACTGTAACACAAAAACTCACTAACCTTCAATGGCGGTCGTTTGTAGTCTTTCTTTTGTGCCTCAAATCGTTCTTCAAAACCACGATCCCAATATTCCTTTGTGTGAATCCATTCAGGCTGCAAATAATAAAATATGGATCTGTAATGAGTTTACAAAAACTCCTAAGGGAATTTCAGATTTTATACGTTCATTTCTTCAAGTATCTTTGGACCTATTGTATTTTAGCGACTTGGTATGACATATAAAAGGAAACTGTTCATATTCCCGAAATGAGTGAAATCAGCACGAAGCTCAATTGCAGAATTTTTTCCCTAATTGAAACCTCAATCTAATGAAGAAGTACTCAGAACGAAGTACTAGAGCGAAGTAGGAAAGTTGGAATAAAAGTAGGCTCACTCTGAGACGCTGCATCTCTAGTACCGTAACTCTCACTGGTAATACATTTCAATGATCAAGAACCCTGATCAGTAATAAGGACCTACATATACCACTCACACTACGACGTACTATATCTGATAACAATTTGAGTCCACAACTCAATGCAATTCACAATGACAGCCGCATATAACCGAACCTAAATTAAATTTTCTTCATTTTAACACCGGTAATATGCGCGCTCGTCACTTAAATTTGACTGTACATTAAATTTCCCTGCGAATACCAAACTTAAGTGTAATTGATTACCTGGAAATCAAATTTCCCATACTCCTCGTTCGTTGTGATATTCGTGTCACACTCATCCATCACATAGCAAACATCACCCCAATCAGGATTATTGGTGGGCGAGCCATTCGCGGTCATGTCGACGCCATTGTACGCATCGACATTGCCACTGCCGTCTACGGTTGTTGTGCCTGCCGATAACTGCGCTGCGCTGGCGCCACTGCCTGTCGCAGATTTCTGCGCGCCACTCTTCTCCTCGCCACCGCCACGCATACCACCTCTAACTTTGGCATTATGCACATTCACTTTGTGCATTTGTTGCGGCAGTGAATTCAAACTGGTCGCCACTATGCTGCCGAATCCGCTGCTCAGCGCCACAGTCGTGTCTTTGCCCGGCTGCAGCGCTTCGTCTTGTTGCTGCCCAATGGATATGTAGTAGAGGCAGATTAAGATCGTGATGAACGCGGAYAGTAGACCGAAACAACGCGCCGAGCCGCGGCGAAATAATTTAAATGTCATTTTGCGTGACGRCGCTTGTCAGTGGCTCTGCGGAGGTGCTGATGTGAGGCGGACAGTTATTGTGACGTTTTTGTTTTTTCTCCTGTTTGTTTTTGTTTATTAACTATGATAGTTGCCTTTTTTATTATTTCAAATTTGTATATTCTTTCTTTCTTATTATCGACACATAAACTACTTTTTTTTTGTTATTATTTTCTCAATTTAATTCGATTGCATTCGATGTGCTCGCTGGTTTGTGATCAAGCACCGCGGTGGTGTTAGTCAATTGTCGCTGCCCGAAGCTGTGCAGTGTGCTTCCCTTGTCATTCGAYTTAATTCGCCTGCTAAGCCGCTGCACTACTTAWCCGCCCACWGTGGATACCTTTCGGACAGCTAAGTATAGGTTAGTWAACTGAGCGCTTTCGACTTCGTTGCGTCGTTCTGTTACGTTGATTGACATTGGATTTTCGATTTCGATTGCTCTGTTGCTTCAGTTGCATAAAACGTTCATTTCGCTCCCCCCTCAAGGGTGTGAGATTTCCTATTTACTGTGTCCAATGCAATTTTAGCGTCACCACCGGCATTGTTACATATCTAACCTAATTTAGGCGCCGGACGTTCGCAATGCTTGTGGCTATTCCGGATTGGCAGCGCCGGTTGTTCRATTGAACATTTGCAGTTGCAATTTACTTTATGCCTGGTGTTTTCCGCTTGTCTATTCGGCTCATCTAAAAATCAACTGTAGCTACCGCAACATTTCRGCTGGCAGAGGGCTTATCTGGAAATTGAAAATAAATGCAAGTRAATGGAATTAGTGGGTTTATGCTATAGTTGTCAATTTTTAATTAATGTGTTATGAAACGTCAGAAGTACGTACATATATATTATATAAATGGGTAAATCTTTATTTGAAACTCAATTTCGTGAAAATTGTTCAATTGAGGACTAGGACTGCTTTCACTAAAAACTATTTTAAAAGGAGCGGGTGTCAATTTATTGATATTATAACCATAATCCATATATTTTAGCAGAATGCTGTCGAATTGATAGCCCGGATCTTTGCCGTTTATTTAGAATCGACTATCTTGCTACAATACATTATAGGTAATATTTTCATTTTTTTTTTTCAGTGAAGCAATGGTCTACCATAGTAAAAGATATTATTTTTGACCAAGTTTCCTTTTTTCTTCAACATAGTTCCCTTCCAATTTTTCGATACCATATTTGTACTATGATTTTTCCTTTGCTTCAATATAGGGCTCTGTTACGGCAATCACCTCTTCATTCCACGAAATTTTTTTCTCTGTTACGGTAATTTGTGACATATTGTTGTGTTTTGGTAGAACAGTACTGTCAATGAGGCCGTTTTTCGGCTGTCCAAAAACGCTATGTATTAGTCGCTGTTGATGGTCCTTCCTTTTTGAAGGTAGTCAAAAACCATTATTCTATGCGCATCTCAAAATTAATATGGCATGAGCTTGCCAGCTGCCTGTTGCGTCTTTCCACGATTTGTAGCGGGTTCGTCTTGCGACTGTTGATGGAACCTCGGAGTGAAGTGATGGATCCATGTTTCATCCATTATCACAAATCGACGCGAAAACTGCTCCGAATAATCAACTCGTCGTGGTTTTGGTTAAAAGGGAGCTTGTGCGGCACCCCCTTTGATCCTTCTCATACCCAAATATTTGTGTATTTGGGTCAATTGATATCTTTAGAGTGCCTGCTATCTCAAACAACTTCCTATTACGGTCATCCAAAGTTATTTTGTGGACGTTTTTGAAGTTGGCCCTTTATGGTTGATTTTCCTGTGGCACTATCCGGTAACTCGTCGTCAGCCCAAGTTTTTGCTTCAACTGAATTTTTTCCCTTCAAAAAGCAATATTTTATCTAGACGCCAAATTCCTTTTCATAAATTTATTTTCACAATAACAAAAGTTGCTTCACTCAAAACGATATAATTTACAAACTAATGATCCGAATGTTGTCAAATTTATACACACACCTTTTGAAGGTTAGGACTAACTAAAAATCATTTGGATTTAATTGCAGTAGCGCCGGGGACTTTTTAATTGATCTGCTATTAATAAATGTTGGACAAAGAGTCGCTGTATATACATACATACATACATACATATGTTTATACATTCAATATATATAGGCTTCACTTTTCTATTAACTTTCCGTTGCATGCGCCAGCAGTCGACTAGAGTAGAGTTACGTGTGTGCATGTAAGCAGCGTTTGGGCCTTTATGCCCACTGCACAGCGTTTGCGTGTGCATGTTTTTGTTTCGTGCCAGCGAAACGCGAGGATTTACCATCAATTTACAGCATGCGCACTGCTTTTACTTTATAATCGCAATATTTGCGTTTTTCGTCATGCTCTGCGAGGGCTTTTTGCTTATGAAATTACCGCAAATTAAACGTTGACAATTTCTGTTTTTTCCATTTGCCTGCCACCGCTATTATTTAACACTTAATTACCACCATCTGTTGTGCAGTAGCAGCAGCGACAATGCTCTTTGTTGCTGTATAATTGACGCTTGGCAAATATATTCGCCGAAATGCAACAAAAACAAGCTAAATCGTGCAATAAAACCGTCTCAACAGTGCACGCGATAATTTAATTTCAACGACTTAATGTACCCATCGAGCCAACTCACAGGCCGCACTGAGAGCTCCGAACTGCCGCCAGTCCATAAAAAGTTGCCCCTCGTGCGTTTCCTGGTCACAGCAGTCGGTTCGCCGGTTTGGCCGCTCGTGCATTAGACAGGATATGGCGCATAAATAATAGCGAAATAGTAAAAGTGTGAAACTATCAATCGCTGGTAAATGGAATTGCACAAAAATGACTCTTTAAATTGTCAAATTCGCTTTTTTGCGCTTCTGCAGGGCTGCGTTGTTGTTGCGTTTGTACCTTTGCCTGTGTAAGTGCACTGGTTGAGGCTTGGCTGCAGCGCTGTAACCAAACATGCAGTGAACCGGCTGATCGGCCGCCTGGATGTTTTATCACTTGAGTGCTTTTATAGTCAAAATGTATGACCATAAAATTAATGGTTTTAAAAACGTGAATGGCAATTATTTTTTGCTATTCTCAGCTACTTTTACACTGGTGGACACAGATAAATAACGACAGGTTTTTTTTTTGTAGACATGAGTGGCTTGTAATGAGTTATTAAAAAAAGATATTGCTGAAAGCTTTTCCAAAATATAGATCCAACTAAATATTTTTCAGTATGTAGCTTAAACCTGCTACAAAGTTGGTAACCCTAACCTGTAAGTTGCTCTCTTATTATTTTATTTAACTTACATTTTATTACACGATTTTTATAAGTCAATAAATTTCTAATGGGCGAAACCTTCATAGATATGTACAAGAAGGAGTCCAAATGATCTACTTTCAGGCTTAGCAAACTCAAGTCTATATTCCCCATATTTCTGCAAAAGGTTTCCCATTTTGTAGAAACTTGTCAAGGTATTCAGGGGCGTGCTATAGTTTCTATAGATATTATTCCATCGCGAATAATTCGATACAAATCATAATTTGTTTCTACCAAAACGTAACTGTAATTTTTTCCTGTTCTAAAAATATAGAGCAACAACTTTGCCAAAAAAATTATTTTCTCCATTTCTGCCTGAAGCTAAAAATTTATAAACTACGTTGGCACAAAATCAAGGCCTACGAATATTCTCACCCCTTTTTTTTATACAACAATGTACTTAAGTTTTTATTAAACATTTGGTATTTTTCAAGAATCCCACTATTTGTGACCACCAGTGTAAGAGTGCAATCAGTGCTCTATCAAGCTTAATGCCGGTTTCTTTTTTCTACAGTCAATGTTGCGTGTTTTTATAGCATTTTCCACTCCCACGGTGTGGTCCGTTGGCTCTCGGTCTTTCAAGCCGACTTCGAATTAAGTTGTTATGTATTGTTTGTTTTAATGTCAAATTCAAACTGAACACAAAAAATTACTTATCTATGATCATTAAATGGTTATATGGTGATATGTGTTTTGATAGTGTTTTATGGTAAAACAACTATTATGTGCTTCATTATGTTCATGTCCTCCACTGCAGGCAGGAAATCGGCATCATTTTGCTGATATAGCGGTATTTTATTATAGCTCAAGGGTTCAAAATAGTTATTTAAAGTCAAGCATTGGAAACCACTTGTCTCGAATCGAACAAACAATACCATATGCTCAAACAAACTGACAGTACTTATGGTGCAACCCTGCGCTAACATGTCTTCTCATGCCTTTGCAATATTTTGAAATACGGATTAACGGAAAACCATTGAATTTACCATATATCAACTAAGTGCTGAGTGCCTTTTCCAATAGTTAACAAACTCGTTACTAATCCTCGCTTTTTCCGCCATCCACCTGCCCTAACTAATTGCAAATTTCATGGAAATCATAAAAAAAAATACTTTCCATTAGCAATTTAGAACTAACTGCACAATTTTTGTAGTACATACCTAGATATATATGTATGTACGTACATATGGCATATAAATTGCATGGTGCAAGCAGTGACACGGAATAACAACTGTAATTACGATTTCAAAGTATGTATGTATATGTAAGTTTTAAAAGCCATAACCAACGTTAATCAAACACATTCTAAAAATAAATTCCGAAATTGTAGCTTTCATAACTGTTGCGGGAAAACGTGGAAATTGCATTTCTCTTTTGCCTTTTTCTCACTGAAAACTCGTTTAATTTAGTTAAAATTTTCATAATTTTTGGGATATAATAGCTGCTACTACAAGCTCGCACACAGCAATATTTTATTATGCGCTTGCGGAAAATTATTTTCAATTTTTATGAATCCTATGGCTGCATGTGAATTTAAAGGGTAATAAGTAAGGAGGGGCTAAGATTAGAAGGGACCAAAACAAATGTATTCAGGCTTACATTTCTGTAAGATTTTTGGAAGAGCTATTCTCAATATGTGAGATGTGGTTCTTCGTGTTATTCGCAAAAAAGAGGGACTCTCAAGTTTTCCGAAAACTGTAAACTGCAAGCGGTAGTTTAATAAAAACGTTTTCTAACCAAAATTTGTTCAGATTAGTCAAGCAATTTTGGATTAAATTTGAAAAAAAGAAGAAAAAATTTTAACTTAGATTGCACCAAAGCTATAATACCCTTCACAAATACAAAATGTTCCTTATAATATTCAGTTTGCATGGCAGCTATACGAGTATGTTATAGTGGTTCGATCTGAAAATTTTCTTTTGAGATTGAAATATTGCCTTAGAAAATAATCCATGCTAATTTTCGTGAAGATATCTCGTCAAATGAAAAATTTTCCATATAAGGACTTGATTCCGATTGTTCAGTTTGTATAACAGTTATATGCGATAGTAGTCCGATATAGAACGTTTTGTAAATGAGCAGCTTATTGCTGAGAAAAGGACAAGTACACAATTTCAGATCAGTATCTCAAACACTTATCAACTATTTCGTATATGTACGGAGAGACAGACAGAATGGCATATAAATCGTCTCAATCCGTCATGTCGATGATTCGTATACATTTTATGTGGTCTTCGACGCTTCCTTCTGGGTGTTACAAACTTCGACAAACATGATATTCCCTATTCAGGGCATAAAGATGGAAAGTGCCAAGTCCATTTCCCATTCTAATGATTTATGTCTGGTCCACCCAACAAATCCTCATTTAAAATCATGTTGTTCAGCTACATCGGCAGCTCGAAGTAGTGCTATATACGCATTTGGCAGTGACGGATTACGATAGCTTTTCGGAAATGTTCAGTGAATAAAACTATTTAGATGTATGCAAAATGTTGCGAGTATAAAAAAAATATTAAACGGCATATCCGACCAACCACGACGGGCGAAGCATGTTTGAGCAATAAAAAATGGAGTGGCGAAGTGAACGGAGGGTGCAAGTAACGATGGCTTTTACTATGCAAACGTTTATGAATTTTCCGTTGGTGAATAACAAATACAAATTAACAACAACAGAAACAAATCAAAACAGCCAACATAAAGTAATTTTTACTATTCCTTTTGTGTTTTTTATTGCCATGATTATGGCATGATTGTTGTTCTTACAACGGTTTTTGGGGCATGCAACTGGCTTGGCTTGTTGTCGAAGCATTGCTTGGCCGACTGGTAGTAATTCCGTCATGCTAAGCCGGCAATGTTAACCATACCGACGGTGTGACTACCACCTACAACAACAACAGCAAGAATAACAAAGTGAATGCGAGTGGCGTAGTAAAGCACTTTGTGTGTGTGAGTGTGTTGCTTGCTGCTGCTGCCAGGGCCAGTTGGCCAACGAGCCAAGTTCATGCAAATTGTAACTGCATTTTCGTCATTTTGTGCATGGTTTGTTCGAAGAAAATCAAAAAACGAAGGAAAGCATAAATAAATAAATTACCTGCGCCCGAGCAGGCGACTGTCACAGCACGTACTAGCACACTGAGTTAACTGTGTATTATGCAAACAATAACAAATTAACCGTTCAACTGCACAAAGCGTTGAAACGCCATGGTTGGTGAAAGGCAAAACAACGCTTTACAGGAAGTGAAAGAATGTACAATAGCAGCAACAACATTGTAGTTAACTGTCACTTCCACTAAACATAATTCTAATACGAGAGTCTTCAAAATCGTAGCGACGACAAAAAATCGACGAGCTTTTAAACCTCCAAGAGCTTAAAGCGAACGACTCTCAGCGTGCCAAAGTGTTGACTTCGAATGTAATTAGTGTTGGCAAATGCATTATGTAAGTAAACACACCGACTGTTCACGACGTCGAATTTCGTCGTAAACAAACTTTTATAGAAATTTTGTAACAAAAAAACTGTAGATACATCGGTAGTGGGAAAATTAAAAATTTTCATAGTTTAAAATAACAAAATGTATCAAAAACTAGTTGGCAACCTAACTAAAACGAACAAGGATTCGCCGAAAAAACACAGAAACTTAAATTTTAATGGGGTATGTTTTTTATCATTCGAAAGATCATTCTTTGGCATTTATTTTTTGAGTAGTGTCTCTTTCAAATGTTGGCCGCGGCTACGTCTCGGATTGTTCATCCGTTAAGTCCAATTTTCGATGACTCGTTTCAACAACTCGACTGGTAACTGGCGAAACTCTTTCGTAGATCTACTGGGATCACCAGTTACTTGATCGTGTTCTTCATTTTGTATTTTTTTTTTTATGATTAAAATGCATCAGCTGATTGCTATTTAATCAATGCATACCACCAAATTTACAGCCGGGACAACAACCCATCGAGCTGCATTAGAAGTCGATTGAATTCGGTTAAGAATTAATGTCGTAAAATAAGATTTTTGTTTTTGATGGTAAATCCAACTAAATTAGCGCTTTAATCGAGCACATGGCAGGTAATTTATAAATCAACGCCTGTGCGAAGAGGCTATTAGGCCAGCCTAGCGACCTCAAAAGTTTGACGACCTAAATTTGAGATTCTTTTTTGATTTCCTATAGTTTTTGGGCTTTGAAAAAGTCACAACTTAATATATTAGCATACCATGGAGCAAACTGGTAGGCATATTTTAGTCATAATGAACCTAGCTAAGACTAAAACATGGTCTCTGATATAAGCTACAAAATTATAAGTCGTTAATAACCAGTATACTGCTGTGATGAAATTGAAGTGTGAATTTTGTCCATTTCATGTCCTTCAAAGTAATTCCCTACCGCTGCAATAAACTTATGCCAACGAATTTTCCAGCAACGAATTTTTCATAGCACTTGGAAAAATTCTCCGTCGTGATGGCCATCAGAGCCTTCTTCGATTCAGCTTTTATATCCTCTAAACGGTGCCCTTGTGGTGGTTATGTGAATTTGCTGAATATCCAGAAGTTACATGAAGGTAAATCAGGCGAATGCGGTGTTTGCGGCACGATATTAGTTGAAAACGTGGCGAAATGATCACGAATAACCTATGAGGTATGAAGATAATGCACTTCTTTGTGCAAGAAATTTAGACATAGCAGAACTCCAAGAATTCTCTTTTAGAGCCTCACAAAACGACACGTATCTCAAATGCTAATTAATATTTTGACGTGATATTTAGCATAGCTGTCATTAACAGTACGACCAACTTACGGAAAAAAATTTACCGATTCGAAAAACACGCGAAGTATAAATAAAAAAATTCACATTTCAATTTGATCACAATAGTATATATGTATGTAGGTTGTCAAAAAAGTAATGCGGTATTTTCGCTACTTGGCGCTGAGAGCGCGTAGTTCTAGTTTTATTCGTCGCATTGGATCACGCTATACCTGTGTTTGATTGATTGTCGTTTCTTTTTAGTCGTTCGTGAGTTAAAGCGTCGCAAACATGGAGCAAAATAAAGAGAAAATACTGCATATTTTACAGTACTACTACGATAATGGACAGTAAGGCATCTCAAGCCGCCAATAAAATTTGTGCAGTTTATGGACCCGATACAGTTTCCATTTCCACCGCACAACGGTGGTTTCAACGTTTTCGTTCGTGTAGAGGAAGGCCTGTCGTCGAAAATTGCGATAAAATCGCTGAATTGGTCGAAAGAGACCGGCATAGTAGCAGCTGTAGCATTGGTCAAGAGCTGGGCATGAGTCATCAAACCGTTATAAAATAACAAAAAAAAAAATAAATAAAAAAATTCCGCAGGACTTTTTTGACAACCTATTATATACATATGTAAGTGGAAAATATTTAGTTTTTTTTTGCAAAAATCAAATTTAATTAACTATGTGCAAATACCGAATCGAACGCGCGAAAATTCCCCTCACTACATTTATGGACATGCTGTTAATGGCATTTTGTACCGAAATGGAGAGACATGCTGGTTACTACTCAAGTGAAATAGTAGGTCGCTATTGCTAAAAAGGAATTTCGGTCATTATGCCGTTTTAAAATTTTTCTCACATAATTTAAGAAGTCTAAAAAATAAAAGAATACCGAAAAATTATAAAAAAAAATAAGCAATATGAGAATACTATAATCACAGAGTGGTTTAGTGAACTATGTATTTATGAACATATGAAAATATACGCACATGTATGTGTAGTCAAAAGCAATCGACTCTTGCTGCAGTCACTTATCGTATCCTTATAAAGATGTCATCGGGATATATTAATCTTGCTCTTATAATTTAGCCTTAGTTTGTCTCAGTTCGAGGGACCGCGATTGGAAAATAATATTATATTAAAACTTAGCTGACTTGGTACCCCGGGGTATTTTATAATTTTTTTCCAAAATTGGCTGCATTCGGTCTATATTTTTTCTTTTGATGTATATAATCTGCCTCATTCCCGCAGTGATTTTTATATCGAATATTTCGTAGAGCGTCCTGCGCAACATGCAAATTACTTGTTGCAACTTACCATAAATGCACAAAATGCAAAGTACAAATTTCCAACCCAACAGGTACCGAGGCACATACAATAACTGCCGCTGAAACAAATTTATATACTTTCCGGAAAAAACTTTTCGTTATGATGTGGATTAATTAGCGTGATATTACCAATTACGCAAGCGTACCATGAAACGACAACCAAAAGACTGCCGGCCACTCATTCGACACATCCCAGCTAAGCCGGCGGCAGCCATAAGCCCATATAAACTGATACATACATAAAGTATGTATATAAGTACATATGTACCATGCTGATTGTATACATCAACTAAATGTTTGCTAATTCTCTCGCAGTCCATTAATACTACGCCGTACAACAATAAGCTGGGGGTCGCATTTCAACATAACCGCACAATTGCACCTCTGGTGGTCGTCCGTCGATGCAATGCTGGCTAAGCTGTTTAGTTATGGCGTTTGTTGTTTTAACGAACACACACAGCATCCTGGCGGGCCTGCAACAGTAGCCAGATTGGACTCAAATTTAATTGCTGAATCGGCACTAAAATTACGCATTTAGTCGGCAAAGTAGATGGATGAACCAAAATAATGGGTTGATGGAGACGCGCAATTTGAAAATGATTTATGCAAGTCAGGAGCAGAGCTGGGCTCTGTGTGTATATTATGCTAGCCTCTGGTTGACCTGTTTTTAATGGATTTTCATTAATGTTGCGGTTTCATCATAAAATCCCCAGTAATTTAGATATTGTAGCATTCAAACAACTCCAATGATATGCATAACTGAGCTCGTGCTCCAGAGATCAAAGCATTTTGGCTTGGTAGATGATTATATGGGGAAGTGAAAACGAATTTATAACTCTTCTTGCTCCAGTGTGCTTTAGAGCTGTGATAATAAAAAATTTGTCCAGTTTTAGTTTTGTCATTAAAAAAGCTTCTTTAATCTTTAGGTCTTAGTTGATGGTTTTAAAATAAAATACTTTAGCTGCGGTTTATCAAAGCTACTAGTTTATTCCATATTGCTGTGTAGCAAATGATGAAACTTATAGCTGACTACTTCCCTTCTGAGATGATTTTACGCGTTAGGGACGATTTTAGAACCGATATTTTGAATGAAATGTCATTGAAGTATTGCTTGTAGTTTTCTCGAAAGAGGGACGTTAATGACTTACTCACCCTTATGACCCATACTCTACAGAAATGAGTTTCTATGCTTTTCAGGTTCAAATAACAATCATGACTTATATGGCTGCACTACTGACTAACATCAAAGTCTGAGAATACTGGCAAATTGATAACTTAATTAATATTTAATCACAATTATTATTAAAATTGCGGTTGTTTGTAAAAAATTGTGAACTATTCATTAAATATTCCATTATTATCGGTTGCTATATACATATGTATGTGACCATATTCATATTCAAAAGGAAAGGTTGAATGACCGGAACAATAAGTAAGTGAATGGTGAATTTCGCCAACTGTCAGGTTGACGCTGTAAGTCATTCAAATATGACATTGCATTGCTGGATAGAATTACAAACCTTTACAAAATCGTCTTGCAAGAGTGAGTGCGGCAATACTGTGTGACGGTTTCCAAGTGCACCGTTACATATTCAACTACATATGCACGTGTGAACATATTTAGTTATATTGGTTTGGTGTTGGAAGCAATAAACAAATATTTAATTACATCTCTAATATCATGCTGCCACCAACAGACAAGACAATAACCTTTGCAGGCGTGTCAGTCATATGTGACATATGATGTGTCATTAATATTTTAGGCTGTTTGCTGGCAACTGAAATTCTCACCGCACAGGCAAGTCCAAGCAATAATTTTCATATATGTATATACAAACAGTCATACTGGCATTTGCAAAATCTCAACTAAATATATATCATTTGGAGTATTAGATAGTCATTTAACTAACAGTTAAGTTCCGTTTTGGGCTTCTGATAATAAATACATATGTGTAGTAGAAGCTTTCGTTTGTCATAATTGTTTTCGTTAAACTCTCACTCTTTATACCACCAACTTTTTGGATCTGATTGGCCACCGAAATATTATAAAGGTCTTAGAAATCGACCATCTACTTCAGCAGTGGGCTAAGTAACCTTCAAATCAGAATTGAAACTTTAACAGTGTTTCGTGAGAAATTGATTGAGAGCCGCAGTTGAAATCTCTCAAAACTCTACAAGCAAAATAAAACACGATACGTATCACTTTATCGAAGTCGAGCGTTCGTTTGTAACTCGTTAAACGTTCATGGATTGGTAGAAAGTTTGAAAACATTCATTTTCGTGAATCAGAGGAAAGTTGCGTATAACAATAAGAATTTGCAACGTACATACTTATGTCATTCTCAAGGAATAAAACTCTCACAACCTGCCGTTTGTAGTTACTGTACTCTACAAACTAGATACATAATGTCAATATAATCTATAAGTTGAGCCATTTCATATCGTATATGCTTTGTAACGGTAAAGGTTTTTTCCAACTTCACTATTTCTCAACATCAGAAGGGATGCTAATGTGATTAGGTGACCCTGAATATCGTCATAAAAAATCAGATATGCTTTCTTTGGTTCATGTTATACAATGCATGTAGTTCAAGTGGCTTTAGAATGTGTATACAATATTTTTTGTCCCGACTGCACGCTCTATTTAGTTTTCATTTCATTTAGGAAAGCAAAAACCTAACCAATGAGCTTTTTAATTTAATAATTTGGCGGCAGCTAGTTAAAAAAAAATTCGCTTTCATTCAACATTATAATACTATTCATGCTTTGTTTGAGCGCTTAACAATCGCTATTGACAGAAAAACGCGATCACATTGGATATTTGACGGCTATTCACAAATGTATTGCCCTAAAATAACAAAGCGTGACGATAGAAATAAAAATTAAAAAAAAAATAAATAAATAATTGAAAAAGGAAAGTTTGACCAGCGTAAAATAAAGAGTGCTGTCGTCGACAATAACTTAAAGCAAGTACAAATTTATTATTAGCAAATCGATAGCACAAAGCGGAGGCGCCATGCAGTGGCGTGGGAAGTAAGGCTGACCGACTGGCTGAAGAAGTAACAATGTTCGCGTATGTTTTTTAAACACAAACAACACAAGGAAAAATCGCTGAATTTCGAAACCACATACATTAGGGTGATTAAAAAAAAATATTCATAATAATGTATTTTTCATTGAGTTATAAAATTCAAAAGAAATAAAAAAATTTCCCAAAAATAATCAAATTTCAACCGTTAATATCTTTTAAACGGTTGGGTTTACGAAAAAATCGTTTCAGACCTTTTTTGTAGAGCATTCAATTTCCTACAAAATCTAAGGAACAAAATACTTTTTGATGTGGTTGGAAGCGAGATATAAATTTTTCCATCTGATAATAAGAAAAAAATAGAAAACTGTAAGTAGGAGGACCTTCCCGTTACAATTAAGAACTCATTCTTGGAGAGGTTCCCTTAGAGGTGTCTAGGAACCTATTTTTCAGAGTACCAAAGGAAAAAAAATATATATTTTTTTAATCACTCTAATATACATACATATGTATATATTTATAGGTATCTGTTCAGCGTCAAGCAGTGAGCTCTTTAGTCTTGTCACACAGATTAAGGCGGCCCACTCATTTAAATGAATTACACGTGCCCCCACAAAATTTCATGGCATTTTGCAGGCGCAGCGAAAGTTCAAAAAATAATAACAAAAGTACTTAAACGTAAGAAGCGCAAACACAAAGTACAACAAAAGCAACAAAAATGAAACACAAAAACAAATATTAACTTTATTTAAATAAAGTCAATGGAAAGAAGCACAGCGACGTCCACACAAGGGCCAACCAATCAATAATGTGTGACAACGAAAAGGGGAGAGCAGCAATCTGGCGTATCAAGAAATCACTGCGCAGCCAGTCAAGTGTGTTGGCACTTTGCTGCTGAAAGTTATTTTATAAAGTACATGGCTTTGATTTCTGATGAGTTCTTGGCCGGCAAAGTGTTGTGGGAATATTCTCTACCATTCAGGGCGCAGTAGAAATTTGAATAATAAACAAAGGTAAAACGAACTGAAATGGATAATATGTGCTTTGGTCAATGGTATGAAAGTTTCGCTTTTAATACAGAGTGATTCCGCTAGATTTTTTTATTGGGACATTTTTTACAAAGTCAATAAAGGTCCAGAAATATTTCTGACCGAAATTTATTTTTGAATTTTGAACATTAAATTTTGGATACTGCTTTATTTGGATATATTTTCTTGGGAATAATAAGACAAAATTCAAAACAAATGGTATAATAAAATATTATTGGCTCTAGAAAAATAAATTTAATATTTTTTCCATTTGATTACTTTAATAATGTGTTTCGTGTGGTAAAAGTGAGATAGATTTATGCAATATATCGTTGGAAAAATGAGAGATGGATCGACTGGTGACTAAAAATTAATCAATGGACAATGTCAAGCGAAACCGGTCTGGTCGAAGCACGGCTAGTCGACGGAAGCGGTGGTTAGATAGATAGTAAAATTGAGGGTTTACACTGCGAGCTATGGCCCATTGTGCCCTCCTCTATATCCGATATGGTCACAAAGGTCCAGCATCCTGAACAATTCCAGAAGGCTGCTGGGCGCGACTGATTCAATGTGATCCCTGTCCGTGTAGATGAAACCTAGGGCCTCGAGCATACTTCTGCAAATTGCCTGTTCTATGTCGCAGAACCGGCAGTTTGCGCAAGAGACTATGCCCATGTTGGACAGTGCTTCCTAACCCTGCAGTGCCCTGTATAGAGCGCGACGAGGAGGCGGAATTTGTCTCGGGGGAGCTTGATCATTTCCTTAAACCTTACAAGATTGTACCTTCCCAGAAGTAGCTTGGGTGCATTCCGGCTGCAACGGTGGCTAAGCCAGGACTGACTGACAGTCAAGAGCTTGCTGTGCATTTGGTGGGATTGATAGTGAATCATCTGGTATCAGGTATTTTTCTACAAATAGACCGTCTGGAGGGAACAACCGCCAGAAGTGTCCATCTTTGATCAATAGAAGAGGAAACAGGTTCAATCAGGCCAACGCCAGGTCACACACACCGCTTGTGACTTGACAGACTGGGATGTTTTTATGTATAAACATTTTAGTCCAGATCTCACACAATGTGATTCCTTTCTATTCCTGTCTAATTCGAATGATCAAGAGAAGTCTATCATAATTGATCGTTACCATTATTCGGCTATACATTCAAAATGTCAAAAAGTTCTCGAACTAAAGCAAGCCTTTAAGTTAATGTTACATTTTTTAATTAATATTCCGTTCAGTTCAACTTAAATTCAGAATAAAACTTCACTCTTGTAAGTTTCTCATTTCTAATCTCAACGCTTTGTGCTCATACTGAGCTGAGCTGAACAACAGCAACAATATTTGTGTTTCTGCAGCAAGATTCCTAATAACACCAGGAATTTTAAAATGTTTTGCAAAACATGAGAGAGAAAAAAAATTTTATGCCAAAAAAGCCACAGGGACGAAAGAAAAACTGGGCAATTATCCATATACGCAGCTTTGCTCGTTACATATGCACTTGCACACATACACACGCAAGCATATTTCGAGGAAACTCAGTTCGCAGCAAGTTCAACGGCACTGGCAATGTGCAAGAGCAATGTAAGCGGGCAAGAATGGGGGCTGCGCTGCAGAGCGCAAGCAAAAAAAAAATCAACAATTTCAACAAAGTCAACACAATTAAGCGCTGAGAACGAGTTGAACGTAAGAAAAACAAAGTAGAATTCAATTGAATCGAATTGAATTTTGTTGCTGTTGTGTTGTTTTTGGTGTTGGCACGTCCGTAAGATGGACTGTGATGCCGTTACTTGAACGTTTGTTTAAACTTCACTTTAATGCAGATAGTGACTTTGTAAGTATACGTGTGTGCGATCGAAAGCTTGTGTGTGTGTGTGTGTGTAAGTGTGCAATACAAACACGCATACATACATACATATCAAATGCGTCCGTTGTCGGTTGCTCGTAAATGGTGCAACTGCCTTGCTGTTGCATGCATTATTGCTTCTTTCCTTCTATATTTTATGCAGCGACTGGAGGGAATGCGGCTGCAACTGCTGCTGATGCCAAAGAATACCGCACAAATTCAATTACAACTGCTGCTGCGCTGCGCTGCTTTGCTGGCTTTGTTTTTAGAATTTATTTTTCTCTCGTTTTTTACACTTAACATAAAATTGTTATATTCATTTCGCTGCGCTTGTTTCGCAGAACTTCAATAGCAACCGAACTTTAACTTTTGACATAATAAACAACAGAAACAACACTGTTCAACAGTTGCGCTTGCACTGCTCTAATAACTTTTGTTGTTTTACTTTTATTCTATTTTATTTAATTTTTCATAAATTACACACAAACGGTTGTAATGAAGCCTTGTCGCCGGTGAGGTGAAGGCCTGCACTCGTGACTGGTTTATTGCTTCTTTCGCCCCTTTTCACTACACTTAAAGTTTTTGTAGAAATTTTTATTGTTACTCAAAACACTTAACTTTTAAAGGTCGGTCGAGTTAGGCCAGCAAATGCGCACTTTTCTTATTCACCACCGACGCGTTTCGCACACAAATCGAAACTGAGAGTAACTAACGGCAGCGGTGAGCTGTTCGCCAGCTTATTGTGCCAACTTGGCTGCGATGCCTGTGTGTGTTTGCAGTTTGGCGCTCGCGTGCTCGTGTGGCGCTCACTCGTGCCCGTAGAGTTGGCAGCAAACAACGACGACGCCAGCAACACTTTGCTGTCAGCAACAGAACGTCGTGCAGTGGCGCATGAAAATTGCAGCGTTTATTGTTGGTTGCTGCCAGTTAAATGGTGGACCGTGCAAATATTACTGGTGGTTTGCCTGAATGGCAACATGCTGCTGCTCACTACAGTTGTGATGCAGCACTGTCGTCACAGCGTCATATGTTAAGGATGGAAAGTAAAAGCAAAAAATTGTGTAAATACCCACACGGACCAATAATTAGAGACAGACTGTATATTAATGATAGCTTGAGTTAGGACGCAGATCAAATATCTACACACTGCAAGTTCTCGATGGAGTCTAAATAGTTTGTTAGTGATCAAACCTACCTACACAACGACGCTATGCATGATTAGTTTGGATATTGCGTTCAACAGTTATAGACGTGTAAACATGGAGTTCACTAAAGCTGAAATTCGCGCTATTTTAAAGTTTTCCTTCGTTAAAGGCAAATCCGCTACAGAAACGTTCTGTGAGATTAATGCTGTTTTGGGGGATGGTACTATATCACTTCGAACTGCGGAGGGATAGTTTCGACACCAATGGTAAGTCAGCCGGCGGAAGACCTGTGACGACGAATACCGATCAAAACATTGAGTTAGACCGGCATGTGGCATCTCGTGACATTGGCCGGAAAATGAGAGTTAGAGTTAGAGAGGATACACAAAATAGCTTGATGTTTGGGTGCTGCATGATTTGGCACAAAAAAAATCCTTCTGGACCAAATCAACGCTTGCGATATGCTCCAAAACGGAACGAACTCGACCCATTTTTTAAACAGATGGTGATTGCCGACTAAAAATGGATCGCATACGATAATATCAAGCAAAAGTCGCTGAAACGTCCCAAACAGTGGTCAAACCGGGATTGACGGCCAGGAAGGTTTTGCTGTGTGTGTGCTGGGGTTGGAATGGAATCATCCACTACGAGCCAGACGCTTAATTCTAACATCTACTGTGCACAACTGGACCGCTTGAAGCAGGCGATCAGGCTAACAGGAAGGGTGTAGTGTTCCACTAGGACAACGGCAGAGCACACACTTTGTTGATGACTCGTCAGAAGCCACTGAAGCTAGGATGGGAGGCTTTATCGCATCAACTGTAAAGCCCGTACATAGCGCCAGGTGAATACCACATGTTCTTGTGCATGGTGGACGCCCTTGTTGGTGCAAAGTTGAACTCAAAAGAGGCTTGTGAAAAGTGGCTGTCCTATTTCTTCTCAAAGCAAATAAGGAGGGGGCTTCCACGAGGGGGATATTATGAAGTTGCCGTCTAGATGGAAACATATTATCGAACGAAACAGCGCATATTTGAACTAAAACCGATCACTGTAAAACTTTTTATAAAGCATTGAATAAATAGCAAAGGGGCGGAAGGGAGATATTTTCTAACCTAACAATAAAAAAAAACACAAAACCAAATCAACCAAAAATTTTTTTTACAAGCGTTTCTGTTAAGCTATCGCTTGGTATACTTGCATACAGTGCCATTGAATAATATTTATAAGCTGTCAGCTTGGCAGTTGGTTGTGCTCGCATCAGGCTTTAAGGATATCACAGCCAGGCAGTGTTCTACATTCTTTGTGGGGTGCAGCGCTCCATTTAATCGAGCGTGCTTCCACGCGTATAGATTTCGACGCATACTCATACACACATATATAGCATGCTTTTGTTTGCGTGAAAGAGAATTTGCATTGTTGGCAAACAGAAATCCATATCTGATATGTGATTTACAACAGACAAGTGTGTTGAATTCAATTAGCTGCAGGTAATTACCTGGCAAAACACGACAACCAAGCAGCAGTGATGACTGCTGATACCGCCATGCAGCGCAGTAACAACACTACAACAAACAACCGGTAACGCAATTAAAAATATAATAATTGGACATGGCGAGTCTGATTATATGCCAATGCATTGAAATTACGGACGAAAAAACCCCCTAACTTTTTGTGGTGCGATGCAATGTAGAACCGTACGATTTTCGAGATAGCCGAATACTATAAGGGAAAGCTTTTACATTTTCGAACTTGTTAACGTAAGAGGACACAGAAAACTATTTGTTTTTTTAGTTATCTATTAAATAAGTTGACAAAAACTGTGCACAAGTTGTTTGAATATCTAATTAATAGATAGATTTAAAGATGAGAAATGCACCGCGATCTTAGGTCTATTGTGAGCTAATACTAATTAGATTAGTAATATACACATAAATCCTCAAAATTCGAAAATTGCTAATTTTCCATATTTCAGATTTTTTTTTTTTTTGAAAAACTTTAACTACTTTGGTGAAAAATAATATACTTATTTCTAAAATTCATAACTTAGTATCTAATCATTATTTAAAAAGCGATGGAGCTTTAAGAAGAACATTTAGAAATTCTATAAATTACGAGTCGAACGAAATTATTACGAATAAATTACAGAAAGTAATAAATTACAGTTTTTTCATTGTAGAGTAAAGTGAAATTAATTAAAATTTTTTTTTAAATATTAAAAAGCATTATTCAGTTAATAATTGGTTTTGGATATACTGGCGTTTAAAGCCCACTTTAATAACCGCATTGCCATTATAATAATTATAATAAGTATTAAAAAGTCATTATCGATAAAGATTTGAATAAAATACATTTTAAATGCTAAAAGCCAACCGATTATGGGGTTTAAACGTCAAATTTATACTATTAGCGGTGATATCAGCAATAGAAAAAGCTTGTATCAAACTCATCTCAGGAACAGATGACGATAGCTTGATTTGGTAACCCTTTGTAAAATATATGCATCAAAGAATAAATACACACGTTTTTAAATTTTTTTTTAGCTAAATTTAGATAGGTATACTCGTGTTGTGGTCCAATACCCCACTTTTAATGTTGTGAAAAAAAGAATAGTTAGAAAATTCAATCTAAATAAACATTTGGGAAATTAGACAACTAAAGCCACAAATCAGACAACTGAAGCTACCATTCTTTAGTCTGTTTTCAAAAAACTTAGACGCATTTACCCATGACTAAGCATATTATAGAACATATGGGCAGAAGAAGAGAGAAACATGACTGTATCTTAAGTCACTAAGCGGATAATATGAAAGATACTGATTTTATAAATGGCTCCTTTAGTGAAAACATAAATAATATAAATAAAACAATTTAAATAAATTTTTGTTAAACTAGTTTTACTATAATTTTTTTAAATTTCTAAATGTTGCTAGCGTTCTTGAACGTCAGGTCAGTATGTTACTAAACTTGAGAGACGTGGAAATCGCTGCAATATATTATAATAGAGGTTTTTTCTTTACGCAATCAACTGCTAGGATTTACTTTAAGTGTCAATTGAAAGGAAATCCATGAAACGTTGGATTCGCGAGGTGCTTATATTATATTTTATTAGATTAATAAGATTGTATTCGAAACTATCCGTTTCTCTGCATAAACATGTTTAGCGATCAAATTTGCTTTTGTTTTTCTTTATCGTGCGACAATTAAATTTGCAACATTGAAATCTGTTGAAGATGCGCAGTGTCACAGTCTGATAGTTTATCTCGCACACATAGTCGGCTGGACCACATAGTTGCTTCCATATATTGTATGCACACACAACACGACGCATACTTTATGGCAGATAGTGAATGAAAATCCCTATAGGGTGATATGTTTTAGAGATTGTAATCTACAAATCCTCACCATAAACTTGAAACCTTCAAAACTGTGCAAGTAAGCGCGCGCGTTCACGGTGCATCATGATGTCGAATGGCAGGGGTAACAATAGCTACAAACAACAACATACAACGACGTCGATGGTGATTACATCGGAGCAAACGACAATGCCGCTGAGTGACTTTTACAAGCTTTTAAGCCATAAAGCCGCAATGGAGCTCAGTAGCTGCCTGAGTCGCTTAGCAATCTACACGACTGCCATATAAAGTCAAACACAAATTTTAAACACAACCGCAGAGCCAAAACCACCAACCGCAATCTTTGATTTCACAAACAGTTGCACGGTTAGATGGCAGTGCTCGCAGCAACACAAGCTTGCAACAAATGCGCGTTATGTACTACCTTATATGCGACAAATGTGTGTATCTACGTTTGTGGTTAGTTGGTGCTTACCTTCAGTTTGCTCACATTTTCCGCTTACTTTGTCACAGAGGAGGGCATTTCAATAAGCTGTAATGAAATAAATTGAGTACAATTATTAATAAAAACATAAACAAATAAAGAACATTAAATAATTAATTATAATATAAAATAAATTAAAAGGCAACACTGCGTTCTAAAATCAAGAGCACTATTAGTAGTAATTCCAGAGGTGGAGAAAAATGTATTTAAGGAAACTTGTATTTTCGCCGTAAATATAGAATAGACTCACGCCGGAAAAACGAATGGTGGAAATTCAGTTTTATACATTTTTAATAGATGGTTTACACAATGATAAAAACGTAGAATTAAAAAGAATAATGTTTACTAACATTATTTTTGAAGAAATTTGTCCCTTTCTAATTTTTTGAGGAAGGAGCATTGGCCTTAACAACCGCGCCGTTAGTTCTGCTTTCTCCATAATGGATAAGGCAGCGAATCAAATGGCTCTGGTGGTGAAAGGGGGCAAGACGAAATATTTCCCGTCCTCAAGCAAATAGTCGTCGCACTCGCAACTAGGCACTAGGACGATGACAACAACTGATGAGTCGACGTTACGAGTTTTCGAGAGAAAGATTTTGCGGAATATTTATGGTTCTTTGCGCATTGGCCACGACGAATATCGCATTCGATGGAACGATGAGCTGTACGAGATATACGACGACATTGACATACTTCAACAAATTAAAAGACAGCGGCTACGCTGGCTAGGTCATGGCGTCCGAATAGACGAAAACACTCCGCCTCGGAAAGTATTCGACGCAGTACCCGCAGGGGGAAAGAGAGGAAGAGGAAGGCTCCCACTCCGTTGGAGGGACCAGGTGAAGAAGGACTTGGCGTTGCTTGAAATCCGAATTTCTTATGCTCGAAACGAACCGCAAATGTCTGATTTATTACATTTCCATCTAAGAACCGGTAACCAATCAGCGCTACTCGGTTTGCTGAAAGAATGTGCTTTGCAACTGATTAACAACGAACATTATCGCAAAACGGAAAAGGGTTTAATTATGAAGTACATTTATGTATAAATATATATATGTACATATTTAAAGCGGCCAGTTGTTGTGGTCTACTAATCAGCGATAATTAATCCATACTGGTTACGTTCTTTACCCTTCATAGCGTATATTTATGCCTTAAGGTTCTATAACTTCATAATAAATGTATGCACGATGGGGGGATTGACAAAAGTTTGTAAAATTTGCTCGCCGAAGGAAGGTTGCAGCTAATTCTGCGTTAAAGACAGTAAAGTGGTTTCATCGGTCATAAATTCCGTTATCGAAGAAAAAAGTCCGAACACAACTACACAACTTTTACCTTTACGGTAAAACCTTTCATCTTGTGATGTTATTCAAGAATAAAGCCATTTTACGTGCCGCCTTGTGAGTGGAATTGCTTTCAGACCTTTTGCCATCGAATGAAACAAATAATAAACGGACACTGCCATATCTGAGAAAAATGGCGGATGGGGCAGGACTTCCAGTTTAAGTGGTTATAGGTAGAGTTATGCGGCAAAAGTTACAGAATTTAACTTCATCAAATATTTATATGATATATAATAAGCGACTTTCCATCAGGGTTCAACCATTGATATCTAACATATTGAACTTTATGTGAAAATCATAGTAATAGACTCCTATTTTTGAACAATCGTCGTCCATCCGTGGACATAAAGGACTTCGTGCATAATTCCTTTGAAATCGATGAGTTTTTCAGAATTTTTTCCGGGTTTTTAATAGTCCATTGAGTTTATATTTTTCGAATACCATCCAGACATCTGTTGATATACAAAAGATAAGTTTCATCGAAGATCTACGACGATCATTATTATGCGAATCTTTGTAAGTCGCCACGTACACATATTGTCCGACTTCTTGGTAACTCGCAAATACCTACATAAATATGTGGCATAAACAAGCAGATTTACTTGCAACAAAATTGGAACGAGCCCTTCAACGTAAGGTTAATACCCACGCCAAGTGGCGTTGCACTAAAGCGAATGTACGCAGAAGAACATAAGAGTTAGTTATCCGAGCGACCGGTTACACGGCCTGCCAGTCAGTCAACTAAACCGTTTTGTACCTTTCAAGGCGGTACACATACATATAAATACATACAAATAAATACAAACAAATGAAAACAAGAAGAAGAGGAAGAACGAATTTAAGGCAATGTACAATGAAGTGGTCGGCAGTGTTGGTTCGTTGCAGTACGTGGGGACGAAGATCTTTTTAGCAGCGTGTTTTTTGAACGATTTCTTTGTTTTGCTTGCACCACTAAATCGATGTGTGATTGTTACGCTTACGCTGCAAGGATGTGTGTACATTGATACTGATATATTGAGGGAGGTACAACGGCTCGTTAAGCTAAGCCCTGCTAAGGCATTGAAGCGCACTTGGTGTCCAGCAGCGAGCGTGATACTCCGCACATACACACACACACTGCCCGACGGACATTTGGTTATTTAGTATTTCGATGAATTTAAGCCGGGAGACATAAGCATGACTGCGAGAGCAAGAGTTGAAGGAAAAAATAATAATAATCAAGTAAAAAAGTGAAGCTGACGGAGAAAAGCAAGTGAGTGTATGCGCGCAAACAATTGCTTGGCGAATGTGAATTAAAGTGACTGGAAAGTGTGACTAAAACGGGGAACAAACAAGTGCCTACAGAAACTCGTACGAGAATAATAACTGGGTAAGGCATACAAAGTAGAGGTTTGTTAAATTTAGTGTATACAAATATACTTACGAGGGCGCACATGCAAGTACTTAGCCTGCAAAGTTTTGGAACTCAACTTGACCCAGCAATGCACCCACTTATTTAACCCTTCTGAAAGCATGTTTTCTGCACAAGCTCTATCGAATTGAGATTAACTGACACGTTCTCTCGTATATAATATCTCCACCCATCCGGTCTTATGACTTGTCTATTGGTCTGAACTATCTCGTGCATTTTCAATCGGCCATCTGTCAATATGAAATCACGGACTTTTGTCACGTTTTCCTCCGTTCTAGCCGTTTTAGGGACACCTTGGCAACGCTTATCAAAAACCGACACTGCAACTTTGTAAACCAAATTTTTACGGTTTCTATCGATGGAAAAGAGTCATCATATACAACATTCAAGTGCTTATTGATTTCGCTGTTCTCTTCTAGAACACTTATTAATATGTATATTAATAACATCTCTCATAAATTCGCGAACACGCCTGCTTTCATGGTTCTATATTCTTGAGCTAGCGGCGCCATCATGCGGTGAGATCAAGTACTTATTGGACCGCCCTGGTATAAGTATATGTATGTATATACTTGTATATTATTGTGCGGGAACATTGGATATTTATGTATGCAAAAACAATTGAGCGTTGTTGTGAAACGTTTAAATGGTTCACACACTGCACAGCCGCAGAAAGTTCACAGAACAAAATGTGTAATGACAACAAAAGAAATGAAAAAGAAAGCAAACAAAAGTGCTAAGCCTATAACTAACAAAAACCGAAATTATTTTCTTCTTTTTATGTTGCGCCAGCAAGCTGAGGTCTTTGTGGCATGGAAGCGCACACAAAGGCTTATAGCAGAAACAGTGGAGAACATAGAATCGTGGCCCGTGTCAGCTGATACGACCCATCTTATGGGCGCGTAATATAAGTGCACAGTGAAAAACGCTACTCCCTTCTCTCTTTGACGTAGGATGACGTGAGAATTCACGGCATTTGGATTTTTGCCGTAGAAACGTGTCAGCTGATTGCTCTCTCACTACTCAGGGTTGCCAATATCTATATACTGTAGTAATTATCAATTTTTATAATTCAATCTGTTTGAAATTTTCTTAAAATAACTCAAAATCAGAGTCGAATGCTATTATTTGTAATTATACATATAAACTATTTTTAATAGTTTGTTTTCAGTTTTGATATTTTATATTATAAAAAATTGTAATTTAAAACATAGATGTGTACAAAACTATATATGCGTATTGAGCAATGGCAATATTGTTCAAATGAAAACAAACAAAGATGCCTGATTTCTACGTTTTTGTCACGTTCTCAACTGTTCACACATTTTGCTCGATAAGGAAGTTAAAGGAAGGAAGGCAGTAGCGTTCTCCACTGTTTCTGCTATTAATGTTATGAAAATATTTTACGCTCATTATGACAACAAAAACATCGGGAGCCTTACAATAAAGAAACAAGTGACTGAATTATTACAATCGTTTGTTATTTTTGGCCCAAATGAACGTAAATGAATTTTTGAAGGAGTGAAACACTGAAAATGAGACAATTGTCTGCAGGCAACACAAAAAGGGGGAAGCCATCAAACCCGTATGAAAAAAATTTAAATTAAAATATAATGTAGAGGCACAAATATGAAAAAATAATTAAAAATGGTAAATGCTACAAATGAAGGCAAGAAATAGTAGGGGGGAGATGAAGATAACAATGTATCAGAGCTGGTCATTTCCAGTGAAGACGTTATTACTTGTTATTGTCCATTTAAACCTATTTCTAGCATATGTCTGTTAAACGCTATGGATCGTTTCAACAATCTGGTTAAAAATAGAGATGGCTCTCTACTTCCTTTCGGCGGCTACCTTCGGTGACTACGTACCCTTAAATACGCAAAAATTCTTCTGCACTTTTATAAAAGAATTGAAAGGAATACAATTTTATCACCAGAAGATGTGGCATTAGTTATGTAATCATTCAAACCGATATGACATCAGCGCTGGCATAATAAGCTGTGGGTTACGCCAACAAGATAGCGCCAAGTATGTTCGTTAATTAGTTTGAATTTAACAGTTTGTTCAGAAAAACGGTCGTTAATTGCTCCATTAAGGCTAGAGGTTAGCGCAGATTGACTGGCTCGCCCTTTATGATAGACTAGCGCTAATTGCCCACATGGATAAACTCAATACACATGCAACAAATGAAGGTACATATCACCGACGAAGCGTAGACGAAAAAAATTCGACAAATATGAAAAAGGTAATAACAGCCAGAATTGCAAAGAAAACCGAAAAAAGGAAAGTGCAGTTCAGTGGTTAGCGAAAATGCACAACTTTTTAGAATTGACATATAGATCCATGTGTAGAAACCAAGCCTAAACAATTTTCGGCGGCTCGTTCCACTTTTCTATTTGTGGAACGTGCACGAGATGTCAATTACACGTTGCACAGCCACACAATAACGTAGTTGCCACAAACGTATCCATGCAAATAATATCACGAAGCAAAGAGCGAAAAGGAAGCAAATTAACTACTTTGCAATTTGAGTAGAAAAAGAAAACAGCCAAGCAGAAAGCAGCTTGTGCGTTGACTTGATAACTACGAGTTCATTGACTTCATTAAAAGATACGCCACAAAGAAAAAATGCTGAAAGGGGATATTGTCTTCAAGGAAAAACTGACAGAAATACTCGACTCTGCGAAGCTTTTTAATTAAATTGGCTCCAAGGCTTATGTTGTTGTATTGTAACCAAGCTGTAGTGTAATAGCGGCACAAAGTAATCATTGAAAAGCATTGTTGCAGGACCAAGAACACTTTTGATCGGTCATACGTGCTGATTTCAAAGTCTTTATGAAGTCAGATCATTGATGAAGCGAACATTTGATGAAGTTTGAATGCTCAGTGATTAGAAAAATGGTCGGAAATAGACCAAAATTAGTTTCTTTAAGGTGAATTTAAAGATAAGATGGCCTTTTCGTAGAAAAATAATTAAATTTTGGCTCTGAAATAATTTCAATTTCAGTGTAGGAATATACCGGGCGCAGCCGATATTCACAATATTATGTACAGTACATAGAATTTAGCGTAGATAATGTGTATCTAGATTATAGAATATAATTCGAATAGAAGAATAGTGCAGAATGCCTTTTTCCGAATACTCTGAAAAACAAATTCAGACTGCAAAAGCGCATTAATTTATTTTGTCATACCGCACTCGTCCCCTCATTGTACACTTCAACAACAAGAGTTTAATTCGATTCGTGATCTATTGGGTTGTTTTGATTAAATTATTGGCTCTTTGTTTGTTCGTTATATGAACCGCACTGGGAACCCGAAAGTTGCTGCTTGTTTTTGGTACAATTCTAGAAATATATATAGCAGCGAATGTGATTTGATTGCACAGGGCTGAAAGTTAATATGAACTAATTTGCATATAAGAGAATTTAAACTTTCTCGTGCAATCATTAAAATCCTAAATCCCCTTAATTTTCTTAAGACGTTGATTTATTAATAGTTCAGCGAAGAATTAACAAAGTTCTGAAACAATTTGTGGGGAGCATTTTCGTGGGCATTGGTCATTATCCGGTTAGTTAACAGTTAATTTATAAGCTGTGATAACTCAACAAATGGACCACATTTAACAGCTGATTTCAGTCATTTATACATGTGTGATCGCCGCCAACAACAGCAACCATTAAGCCCCAAGGTCATGAACTGTTCACACGTGAGGAGTTGATTGTAATCGTGTGATAAGTAAATTAGTAATTGAATATTGGTGAAGGGAGAGGAGAAAGTGAGAAAAGAAGATAATCTATAATTCTCGCACGTCGGTTTCGATCACACGCTTGTGTCTTCAAATCTGTTTCTTGAGACGTTCTCACCGATCGCATTGCCACCAAACAATAAATCACTTAAAGCTTAGAAATTGTTGTCGAGTGCAGAGATTAACGCCACCACAGAGGTTTTCTTTATCTAACTGCAGACCTCCATAAAACGTATTCTTCTTCTTCTTTACTGGCGGAGACACCGCTTACGCGGTTATAGCCGAGTTAACAACAGCGCGCTAGTCGTTTCTTCTTTTCGCTACATGGTGCCCATTGGATAATCCAAGCGAAACCAAACCACCTGGTTCAACGGAGTGGATGTCTTCTTCTTCCTCTGCTTCCCACGGCGGGTACTGCGTCGAATACTTTCCGAGCCGGAGTGTTTTCGTCTATTCGGACGACATGACATAGCCAGCATAGCCGCTGTCTTTTAATTCGCTGAACTATGTCAATGTCGTCGTATATCTCGTACAGCCCCTCGTTCCATCGAATGCGATATTCGCCGTGACCAACGCGCAAAGAACCTTAAATCTTTCGCAGAACTTTTCTCTCGAAAACTCGCAACGTCGACTCATCCGTTGTTGACATCGTCCAAGCCTCTGCACCATATAGCAGGGCGGGAATTATGAGTTACTTATAGATTTTGGTTTTTGTTCGTCGGGAGAGGAATTTACTTTTCAATTGCCTACTTAGTCCGAAGTAGCACCTGTTGACAAGAATTATAGTTCGTTGGATTTCCAGGCTGACATTGTTGGTGGTGTTTACACTGGTTCCAAGATAGACGAAATTATCTACGACTTTAAAGTTATGACTGTCAGCAGTGACGTGCGAGCCAAGTCGCGAGTGCGACGACTGTTTGTTTGATGACAGGAGATATTTCGTCTTGCCCTCGTTCAGTGCCAAACCCATTTGCTTTGCTTCCTTGTCCAGTCTGGAGAAAGCAGAACTAACGGCGCGGATGTTGAGGCCGATGATATCAATCAATGATCAGGTTGAAGAAGTCACACGGTAAGGAGTCGCCAGTAAACGTATTGCTCAAATTATAGTTGAATTAACAGTACTTTTGTTATTCGTCTTTGAAAATTTGTGTGTTTTATAAACTTATTTTGAGGATTTCGTTACTTCTATTCACAAATTTATGCTTGCAACATGCAGTTCATATTTTAGTCGGAACTGTACATATTAAATTTTCCCAACTTTTCTCCTCTTCACTCAATTTTACACGCTTATCATGCAAATACAGCAATAATTCCTATATTAGCTTCTAATGAAAATCCACACTTCCACTTTCGTGCTACGGGAACAAATTTACCTGCATAGTCGTTAATGCTACTCATTAACAATTTAATTACCACCACACTTATATTCTTTATACGCTTTTGACCCGATTTACGAGCGTCGAGGTGGAAAGAAGCGCAAGGCTAACAGGAGATTAACTATTGCCATTGGCGCGCTGCAGGCACCACATGCAACACATGCACGACTATAGTTAGTTGCCACATGTGGCACATAGCATGTTGCTAATTTTTTCCTTTCGCTGCACATTTTCCCCATCACTTTGTTTGGTAAACACTTGGGTGTGCTGCGCACATTGCGCTTACAAAGTAGAAATTGCCAGCGACTCATGAGAAAAGTGGGCTGGGAGGGCGGCAGAGGTGCAAAAAACTTTGGCATTGACAGCGATGAGTGTGTGTCGAACACATCCGCTGGTTGATGCGATGGCATTGGTTTGAGTGGGGCATGAGGAGCGCTACAAAATAGAAAAGAAGCCCATTTCTGCGCAAATAAATGAATGAACAAAAGCGGTGCCGGCCAGACAATAGTAAAAATAGACTAAGCAAACACGAAATATATGTAAACACACTTATGTATGTGTGTAGTTAAAAGTCAAAAGGCAAATAGCGCGGACAAGTAGGCAGACAGACGGCCTGTCATGTACTTAAATGGGTGAATAGGTAAAGATGTCGTCATAAAAACACACACACATACATACATGTATGCATATATATATGTATATACATACACAGATAAGCATCAAAAGTTGTAGTACAGTTGGAGTTGGCAATTGAAAAGCACGGAAAATCCGGTAAGCAATGAAAGTAACAACAAGTGTGCCATTCAAACAGCCCACAAATCGTGTGATACTTTCGCTTGGTAATCAGCGCTGAATATCTACCCACGGGTATCTTCATTACATACTACATATTAATTAGTTGCTAGTTTGTTTTGGTGCTTGCGGGCGCAGAATTATCTCATTATTTCTTTTCGTTGTATTATTATTTTTGCGCCTACAACTTCTAGCACTTATTGCTTTGTAGTTTCACTTTTGCACTTACGCTTTCATTACTATTTATTTTGTAATGATTTTTATTTAATTGCTTTCACGGTTGTTAATTTCACTTCGTTGGCTTTTTGTTTGCTTAATAATATCAGCGCAACGCTAAGATCACACCTTCTGCGTGCGCCTCTTAGTCGTCTAGCTGGCCGCACTCAATTCTTCGGTCTAGAAAAATTATAATTCAGTGACGCATTTGTTTTCGTAGACGAATTGGCAACGCCAGCTGCAATAAATAAATACAAATTTTGTAGACAACAAATGTCTGTTGTATATTTTCTTCTTTTGAGCTCCTACACAGCGGTTGAGGCTGAAAATTCATGCGAACTAACCGCACGCTAGACCAACAAAAAGGCAGACTTTCGTGACATGCTTCGTTGGTTGCCACACACATTTTCCCTGCTATTTTTATTATTACGTGAGTTATCATGCTTGTCTTGTCTGCTGCCGGTCTGTCCGTCTACATTGTTTCTCATGTTTACTATTTAAGTACTTGCCGTTGTCGTGTTGTTTCCGGTGCAGTGTCTCGTTTATTTTAACCAAAATATACCACAGTGGTGGTCACAACACGCCACACTCTATGCGAGGGCATAAATAGCGCCAAGCGAAAAATGGGTGAAGAAAGTTTAAAATTCTTTTCTTCTAATAATATTATTGTCGCTATTGAGGACAATGACCCACAAGTTATGAGTAAATGCGTTTAGTTTTAAATGTGGCAATTTTTCTATATTAAATTTGTTAACTTACCCCAAACTCTGAAGCCGCAAATGTATCACCTGTAATTGAAGGAATAATACAATTTTAAATACAAATATTTTAAGAGTTTTTATACATGTTTTAAGAATTTCATTTGCACATTTGTAGGCAGTAACAAAAACATTCACCAATATAAACTCGAATTGGTAATGGGTGAAGGTAATGCCAGCAATTACTTTACGAAATCATAAAATTTCAAAAGTTTATTTTTTAACTTCCGAAAGGAACTGATTTCGTGTGCTTAGTAAATGTGATGAGGTTGAAATATTTACATACTTACATATATTTTATAAATACTTATACAGTGTTATTAAAATTAATATATTTTAGTCTTAGAAATAGCAGTGAATATCTTGGCAAGTTGACTATATTAAGAATAAATGATTAAAATCATATTAAAACAAGTAAGGAAGGGCTAAGTTCGGGTGTCACCGAACATTTTATACTCTCGCATGATAAAGTGATAATCGAGATTTCAGGCGTGGTTGTGAACCGATTTCACCCATATTTGGTAAATGTCATCACGGTGTTAAGAAAATATTATATACCGAATTTCATTGAAATCGGTTGAGTACTTCCTGAGATATGGTTTTTGGTCCATAAGTGGGCGACGCCACGCCCATTTTCAATTTAAAAAAAAAACCTGGATGCAGCTTCCTTCTGACATTTCTTCCGTAAAATTTAGTGCTTCTGACGTTTTATGTTAGTCGGTTAACGCACTTTTAGTGATTTTCAACATAACCTTTGTATGGGAGGTGGGCGTGGTTATTGTCCGACTTCTTCCATTTTTGAACTGTATATGGAAATGCCTAAAAGAAACGACCCTATACAGTTTGGTTGACATAGCTATAGTAGTTTTCGAGATATGTACAAAAAAGTTAGTAGGGGCCGGGGCCACGCCCACTTTTCCAAAAAAATTATGTCCAAATATGCCCCTCCCTAGTGCGATCCTTTGTGCCAAATTTCATTTTAATATCTTTATTTACGGCTTAGTTATGAGATTTTATAGGTTTTCGGTTTCCGCCATTTTGTGGGCGTGGCAGTGGGCCGATTTTGCCCATCTTCGAACTTAACCTTCTTATGGAGCCAAGAAATACGTGTACCAAGTTTCATCATGATATCTCAATTTTTACTCAAGTTACAGCTTGCACGGACGGACGGACAGACGGACGGACAGACGGACGGACGGACAGACAGACACCCGGATTTCAACTCTACTCGTCACCCTGACCACTTCGGTATATATAACCCTATATCTGACTCTTTTAGTTTTAGGACTTACAAACAACCGTTATGTGAACAAAACTATAATACTCTCCGTAGCAACTTTGTTGCGAGAGTTTAATTACTTTATGCACTACCAAAAGTTACGTTTCCCAACTAATTAAAAGTAACCTAAATGTGAAAGAATACTCTTATGTATATTCTTTTTGTAGCCAGTGGCAAACCCTTTCACCAACAAATGCTTCAATTGATAATGGGTGAACACAGTGCACATACTTTTTTTTACGAAATCATAAAATTCCAAAAGTTTAGCTCGTAACTTACAAAAAGAACTGGTCTCAAACTTGAAGCTAAGGTAGTTGCATAACAACGAAGCTACCACATCCATCTTAGAATGGAAACGAGGTACATATTTTAATATAGTGGTGCTTCTAAATATTATTTTTCAAAAACTAACCGAGCGCCAAGCTTTCATTATTTTTGAAATATTATTCAATATTGAAAAGATGTTGTTCTTCGTGTAACTCTCAATTTTTGGTAAGACGGCAGCTGCCGATTTATTTATTCATTTTTTTTTTTTTTTTTTTTTTTTTTTTTTTTTTTTTTTTTTTTTTTTTTTTTTTTTTTTTTTTTTTTTTTTTTTTTTTTTTTTTTTTTGATAATTGCGCTTAAAATTAGTAAAGTACTTATTTGGTATTGCATTAGTGTATATTCTTATTAGATATTAAATTTCGGTGTACTTGTATCAGATTTGAAATCATTCTATAATTTAAATTTTAATTATAACAGCTTTGAAAAAACTTATGGACAGTTTAAGAATATATTCTAGAAAGGTTTTCAATAACAAAAATTATTTATTATTAAACCGTGTGAAAAATTGCTAAATTGCTGTAGTCACGATAATATTTGAATAATTCACATTACATACATATGTCAATTAATCTATTTAATGACTTTAATAATTTCAAGATGCAAATCGCAGACTTCAAGGGCTAGTCAATGTATGTACATATGTATGAATGTGGTAGCTATGTACCTGCAAACATATTTCTATATACCTGGTATATAAATACTTATATACAAACCACACATAGCCATTATCAATATGAACTTTATCTTTAAATTAGCACAATGAATTCAAATCTTAAAAAAATGACATTTTCTCACCCCTGTATTTGGTCGCTTTTAATCAATATACCGCAGCACCAAGCGTCAATGTATAATATAATGAAAACACAAACAACAATCACTAAAACAAATTTTGCCAAGCGCTATGGCATTTGCGAGACATTCGCAGACACAACAACACTTTCACTATTTGCGAATTTACACAAGGTGTAATTGATTATTTCGCTGGTTTTTGCTAGAATTTATTGTTTATGCACCCCGGCACTTGGTACAAAAAAAAAGTTAAATTCTGCGCGACACACGGAGCAAAAAGTATGCAACCCTTCAACCAATCGACTAAACAGCACAAACAAGATTGCCAGATGTGATATTCCGGAAAAATATTTTTCCATGTTTTGTAGCACTTGCAGGGTTGCTGTGCGCAAAACCGCGTCAGCTGCTCATATAAAGGGGGCACAGAAAACGTTTAATTCTTCGCTTCAAGGTAAGATTAGTTAGTTACTAGAGCTGTGAACTATATTTAACATAACGCCGATAATATATAAATATAAAATCTACATATTATACATATACTTATAATGTACCTAAGTAACATACTTCACATATATAATTTTATGAAATTGAAATTGGTTTTGCTTCGCTCTTTGCCGACAGATGTCACCGGTGTCAAACATGCAACTATGCAAGCAGCTGATTCTTAATACTGTATGAAAAAGACAGACAGTACAGAGAACTTAAAACCAGAGAACTTAAAACATAGAGAAGGTGTAGGTTCGATGTCGAACAATTTATAAGATTGTGACAGGGAATTCACCTCACAACCACAGAATTCACGATGAGAAATGTTAACATTTTTAACAGTTC